>NC_141252.1:6803183-7020683 GCF_054856555.1 Leptonotus elevatus
CAGACGTTTCTCCGCCTTTTCAAAGCGTCTCGCAGACAGCCACGATCCCCTCCCACGCTGTCAGAGCTTAACCTTTCGCCTCTCGCTTCCGCCGCGTGCCAAACTCTCCCGACGCCGCGCGAGGAGGCGCGGAGCAGAAGGTTATGACTTTTTGGCCGACTGATTGATGAGCGTCACGAGGCATTTGGGGGAACATCTGGAGGGTTAGAGATGACAGGTGTTGATGTGCCCGCTCTCATGTCAGTTGCCCTTTTCAGACGGGGTTTTTGTCTTCTTTTGTCTTTAGTTAGCTGGAAGTGGTGTTGGGAGGGGTAGGACGGGTGGGGGGGGGGGGGGGGGGGTAGGACGGGTGCTCTTTCAGAGCTCAAAAAGATTTGCACATTTTATTTTCTAAGCTACTGAACGTAGAAAATTGTATTTCATATCACTACTGCCTCCTGTGGCCAGAAAATGAAACTGCAATTCCCCTTCTTTGCGTACACGGCGCGGACATGACGTCACATCCGCAGACTGAGGGCGGGAAATTCAAACCCAAATCCAGTCTGAAAACTATTGGCCAGAGGCTTGCAGGAGTTCCCATTAGGAACGGCTAACAGTTAATCTGCGAAATAAATAAATATAAATAAAAATGCTATTGTAAAGATATTTTTGGGCAAATTGTTACAAATTGAATCATTAAAATGGACAAAAACCAGTAAGTGTATGTAAAAGTTAAGTTTCATAACGAAATAATGCTGATTGTACTTTATTGTATTTTTTATTTTTATTTTTTGTGGGGGGGGGGGGGGGGCGTAATTAATTTACTTATTAAAACTCCACACACAGCCCAGATTCAAAAATTCTAAGTTTCATACTCTTGTTAACATAAAAGTGAAAAAAATGGTAAACTAGTAGAAATATGGCTGCTTCTTTTAGGCATACGGTAATTTTATAAGAATTCACAAAATCGAGCTAAAATGAAAAAGATGTAATATACTGTTAAAAAAAACAAAAAGAAAACGAGTGTGATGTTGAATTGTGTTGAGGTCATTTTTCTGCCGCTAGATGGCATAATTGCATTTGTGAGATGTTGGTGACAGCTCAGTGCATTTTTCGTTTCACATAAAGAGCTATCTAATCTTTAACATTTTTTAAATTGTAAAATACAACTTGACGCCAGTTTCCACAAATATATGCATTATTATTAAATTTATTACTGCAAAATTTTGTCGTGGGGTGGTCAATAATCGCGCCTTACAAAAATGAGTGGCATTAAAGAAACATTCAATTCACTCAAAATGAACGCACTCATTTTGACACATCTTCTGTTTATATTAATCAACCAATTGTTTAAGCTTGAAAGTAAACCCAGGTGTAAGTAACACCACCAGTTGTCCTGCCAAGATGCTTGCCTCTTATCGCGCACTGAACGAAGCAAACGGCGTATTTGGCCGTCTGTCCCCCATTTAAGTAGAAAACAAACTTGGAGTTTGAAATAAATCTCTTATGACAGCAGTCAGGGAACATTTCTGACACACTTGGTATTCTTCATCTGAGCGAGGTCGTACGAGGAGGCAGAGCGAGCCCGTAATGAGCTTGTCTGTCAGGCCCGTAATCTCATCTCGATGTAAATGTATTCCGGTACAAGTTGGCCCTCTAATTTATTAATCCGGATGAAGCGTCATCAATTTAGCGCTTGTCTCGCTATCAACTCTCTTTGCGAGGGGAGGAATGTGTGCCAGTTCCACAACAGGAGGTTGTTGTTTCTCCCCCTCCCCTTTCTTCACCCTCGTGGAGAACAGGCTAAAAACGGGGCGGCAGCGCCTTGCGACAAGCTGTAACGGCTTCATTTTTAATACGACAAAGACGCAGGCGGCCGGCTGGAGAGGCTGCCGCTTGCGTGCCCCCCGCGCGTTGCCACTCTTGCTTTTATCGCGGCGGGCCCGCCATCCGCTATGCATTTCTCGTGTCGGCCGCAGCCGTGCGTGAAACTCGTCGCAAAATGAGCGCGCACGTGTGTGCATGCGGTGCGTGTTGTTGACGGGTCTCTCCAACTTGTGTGCTTCGCTAAATCTGTTTCACAAGAAGCACCTTCAAGTTCCGGCGCCCCAAAATTTGCCTCAATAGTCAACAACATTTTGTGAGCAAAGTGCTTTACTTTGCAACCTTTCACGCAACCATTAAAGGTGCTGGCCTCAACCAAAATAGAAGAAAAACTGCACTTTTGGCGACTTTTGTCGGTTCGTCGGGTCTGCGGCTGGAACGCACACTCTAAAAACATGGTGGGACAAAAGCAACCCATTTATGGATCAAAAATGGACCGATCCACTTCATGGGTCAATTTGACTCAACTTTCTGGGTTGTTCTATACAAAATGACCCCATTTTTTGACCCAAGTAAAGGATCTGACCAATATTTATGAGTTGTTTTACACTAAAAGACCCATTTCTTGACTCGGTCGGTCTATTTTGGACCCAACTGTTTTTAGAGTGCAGGGAAACCTTATAAGAGGTGCCCGTACGAGGTGCAAACGGAAACCGCCACCCTTGGCACGCCCCTGCTGCCATGTTGCTCTGTGAGTGGCCGTACAGTTGCGTAAGTATATCTCACCTTTCCTGCATGGTTCTGCACTCTAAAAAGAAAATTGTTGACCAACTTAATTGAATTACTTCAAGTGGTAACACACAATTAAAGTTAATCCAACTTGATATATTAAGTTGAATTCATTATGAGGTCGTGAAAACTCATTCAAACCCAAAAACGTATAAATATGTTTTTTTTTGTACTTTGACCTTCACTGCCAAAAACATAATATGTTGTTGTTGTTATTTTCATTTTTATTTTTATGCTAGAGCTTTGATACAAAGCAATGCTAGTTATTACAAAAAAAACGGCCAGCAGGGGGCAGCAGAGCATGAGAGATCAGCAAGGGTCATGTTGCAACAAGCTCTTTTTGCCAGTGTTTTTAACAGGTTTGTGAATAATGATGAAACGTAAGCTATATTCTAATGCTAATTGCTGTAAAACGGAAACAGATAGAAATGTACTCTTTTTTTCCTGATGAAAGAAGAACTCTAATCTTTCTTTTGGTATGTTCCATGTTTTTATAACAATAGAACCCAATATTCTGTGGGCCTTGCAAAATTTGTCAAAATCCAGAACAACAGCCGGGAGCGAAGGGGGTTGCTTCAGTGAAAATGGCCTGGAGTGAATGAATTAATATATTAACTTGGATTAACTTGAATTCAATTGTGTGTTACCACTTCAGTAATTCAATGAACAATTTTCTTTTTCGACTTAAGTTGGTTCAACAATTCTCTTTTTAGCGCGTGTTACAGGCAGACTCGCTACGATGTCTAAATATCTTGCGTCAAAGCTCTGATGCGGCACAATTGGGCCTCCCTCCCAGCGGCGAACATGCGCAAGAAGTTACATTAATATGTTCAACAGACTGGAGAGCAACTTGCAAATGTCCAAACACCACTAAAAAGTCTGTTCCCAAGTTAACAGCGAGGTTAAATGAGAATTCTCAAGCATTAATGAGCGTCAAGTAGTATTGAGATAAACGCCATGAAGTGCAAACAATCAGCGTGTGACCAGCACGACAGCGAATTCTTTAATGAGCCTAAGATGACGAACGTGACCTCACAATCACCTCGGGAAGAGAAGAAAATGAAACACGACCTTTTGGAGTGGGTGATTTCCACACGTCTGCTCATTTGCCGCTGTTGACGAGATGAGAGGGGACGATTATTCCATTAACTCGCCAGCCGAGGACGTGTCACGTCGCGGGGCCGAACGGTTAATGTAGTGCTTCCTTTTGTGCACGTGAATAATTCATCATCGTTAATTGCGAGCGTTGCGCAACTGAAGTGAGATGTATGGTGGTGCAAAGGTTCCAAGCACCCGACGTGTATAGCAGAAATGGCGCTTTTAAGTTAGACTTTTTCAGTTGAAAAAGTCTACACACCCCTGTTCAAACACCAGGATTTTGTGATATCAAAACTAAGACCAAGATAAACTACTTCAAGAACTTTTTTTCACGATTAATGTAACCAATAACCTGTAGAACTCATTTGATTTTAAAAATTTACATTTTTAAGAGAGGAAGGAACTACAAAGAACTGAGATAATGTGGTTGCGAAAGTGTGCACACCCTCTTGCGAATGGGACGTGGCTTTGATTGAACCAATTAACCGGTTAATTAATTAACCAATCGCTTTGAAACAAATGAGTCAGCACACACCTGGCACCATTTTAAGTGCCTCTGATGAACCTCACATAAATTTCACATGTTCTAGTAGGCTTTTGTGTCTTTTTCCCAGAATTTGCGCTAACACTCACTAATATTTCGAACTGCTCATAATTCCTTCCACCTTGTCAAAGGCCCCAGGTCCAACTCTTTTGGTGATAAACCAGTGCTGCGTGCTGTGCTTGTGGTAAACATACCTTTTGAAATTACGGCCAAAAGTTCAACCTTGGTTTCATTAAATCAAAACGCAATCTCCTAAAAATGAAAATGTGACCACGCTAGAATGTGCCAATCAATCAATCAATCAATACTTTTTGTTGCCACTTTGCACCCTATAAAAAAATGCCAACTACTACTTTCCTATTAGCAAATGTATTCATTTTTTTACTAAGTAATACATATTGTAGATGCTTTTCTCTTCTTTTCTTTTCGGCTTTTCCCTTCTTTTCTTCTGCATCCTTATTTCTAACACCAACTGTCCTCATGTCACCTCTCACATCCCACACATATGCCTGTCAAACCTTCTCTTTGGTTTTCCTCAGGCTCTTTGCCTGGCATCTCCATCCTCATCATCCTTCTGCAAATGTACTCATCATTATATTACATTATAAACCGCTAAAGTATCCAAAAAAAATGCTTTACAGGCAGTGTTAAAAGTCACTTGACGAGGAAGGATGTTTGGGTACTTCAGGGATTTAAACTAAACAGATGCTTCCGTTTTAACCTAGCATGATTCCACTCTGAAGCGGCTACAAATTCTGAGAACGAGCTTGGAAATCGCAGTCTGTTCACGCACACGTTTAAATGAATTTATTAATTTGCCCTTTAGGAAAATAGGGATCGGTGGGGAATCTTGCGTAGATGTGCAGTTGCTTCAATGCCAGCTAGATGTCAGCAGCTGACAAAGATGGCAAATATTTGAGAAGATCCCAGAAGGGAGGGGAAAAATACACATACATACACTTGTGCGCGCTTAAGGATTTCAATATGGAGATCATTAATTATTAGTGGTTAAAGATAGAATAATGCTGCATCCAAATGTAAATGTATTTTTCAATTGTAATGAGATTCATGCTCTGAGTAACTTCCAGCGGAGGGCAGTGTGTGTCTTCTCTCCATCACTCTTTGCCTTCCTGAATAAAAGGCTGTCAAAACATCCTACATCTGCCTCCCACTCGCCCACACTGCAGCTCTTTGTTCCAGCCAGCTGAAGGTGCTGGAGCCCAGTCGAAAGCTACAGTATAAGCAATAAAGCTGCCAGGCCATTTTTGGGCCTGTTCAAGTGTGACTCGGGCCTCTCTGGGAAAGGTCTTATATCCCCTTTTAACAAGCGCCCCCCCCCCCCCCCCCCCTCCCCCAAAAAAACTGTGCAGACACCTTGAAACGCATGACAGAACTCTAACAATGATATTCTGTGTTTGCAAGTGCAAAAAAAAAGAAAGAAAAAAAAGCTTAATTTATCGTCTATTTGTGCTCGGAGTTTGATGGCAAAATCCATCAATCCTTGGCTGACCACTCAACTGCTTTGAAAACCTTCTGTTGGTCCAGCTTGCCAATGATGTATCATTTACGGGGGAGTGTATCAGCTTTGGATAATTGCTATTGGCGGCTTGATTGTGATTCATTTATAATTCACCCGTTGTCCATTAATCAACAACAAATATGGGCTGCCGAGATGTGGAGCCAACCCCTTTTAACCAGGTATTGATCGGACCATTAATAAAGCCATCTGTTACTACAGTATGTGAAGCTTTCAACAAGGGTTCCTTGCGCACCAATTTATAGCAACACTGTCTAATTAAAGCCTTGTTTGTCCACTTTATGACCATTTTGATTTTGTAACATAATTTTCCCGCAATTACCATTAACTCATTCACTCTCAGCAATTTTCACCGAAGCAACCCCCTTCGCTCCCGGCTGTTTTACTGGATTTTGACAGATTTCGAAAGGCCCACGGAATATTGTGTTCTCTCGCTATAAAAACATGGGACCTACAACAAAAGAAAAAAATTGTCTCTTCTTTTATCAGGAAAAAAAGTATATTTGTGTCTGTTGTGCCGCAATTAGCATTAGAATTGAAGTTTCCTCGATATTCACATTCCTGGTGAAAACACTGTCAAGTAACACTATCTCTTTTATGTATATCCTAAACTTAAACATTGTATAAAAATAAATAAAAAAGAAGCAAATGTTGCATATTTGTAGCAGAGATGATTCAAACAGCAGGAATGAGCAAATGCACATTCAGCTTGCATGAACCGACGCGGCCGAACTGATTGAAGTGCACTGAGGTGTTTCAGCCCTTGAATACGACTTGCTCCTGGTCAGCTGGCCTTTTTTTTTTCTTTTTTCTTTTTTCTTTTTATGCCTGAAACCCTTGGCTCTACCTTACCTTAATCATCTGGCCGGCCAGGGAGCACTCCGCGATTCCTCTCCTCTGGGTACAAATGAAATACAGAGATTGGGGGGGAAAAGAGTAGTGGAAGAGCAAAACCCATTTTGCTGAGCTTATCCATGACCATTCTGGTTGTTAGCCAAACATGGATTTCTCACCTGATCACATCTTGGCTTGCATTTCATTAACACTACTACAGTGGTACCTTGAAGGTCAAACACAATCCGTTCTGTCAAACTTCAATTTAGTCGACTTTAAATTATATATCTATTTATATATATAATTTAATTGTCCATGTTTTTTCAATCTTTTTTAGTATTGTTTTGTAAGTTATACCGAGCCTTTGTCCTTTGTTAACAAAATATGTGGGAGACTGTTATTTAGAAGTACTTCAAAAACGAAAAGTGTTTTATGAGGGCCGGAACGAATGTATGTCATTTCAATTCTGTTTGATGGGCAAAGATTTTTGATATGGTCACTTTAGAGTGATAAACTAATATCTGTGTTTGCTTATCCACGCACAAGATGCTCAGAAACAGTCGGTATTGTCAGTTTTCCAGCATCCTAAAGTAGTCTTTGCCCCCCCTTGCGTCTTCTCAGCAAGTCTTTGTTCTGACAATGCTAACCCGTAGCAGGCTAGCTGAGCTGTCCGACTACAGCTTGATACATCGGTTTCACCATCATTAAAAAAAAAAAGTGCTTGCTGCGATATGTCCTCTCCTGTGCAAGCTGGACACTTCACTTTCAAAATTCCAGCTACGCGGCACATTCAACAAAACAACAACAGACTTTATCCTCCTGTGTTATCATCCACGAAGGTTGGGGGGGAAAAAATGGGTAGAAAGTACAGATATTTGTTTTCATATGTAGAGAGTTGAGGTCAAATGTAATTAGAAAAATAAATACACAACTACAGACACCTGAAAAATCTACTTGCATACAATATTTGAGCTTTTTTACTTCGCACATATGACTTTTTTCAAGAGAAAAAATATATAAATTAAAATATGTGTATCTATTTTTAGATGAGCAGGAAAAAAAAAGGGAAAAAAAAGAGTATGGTATATATATTATATATTGTGTGTATAAATAGCCTCCCTTATCACCCCACTCCCCCTAGAATACGTCACCACTGATATTTGCACACATTGAATAGAGCTTTATGTATGTAAACCCCAGCACAAGCTGAAGCTTAGGCAGAAATCTCCCAAAGTAAGACTTTGCAGTCAGCCGGCACAATACTGAGGGTGAGGGAGATCAATTCGGATTAACAAGAAAAAGTTGACACGAGCTTTTGTGCTCTAAAATAAATATGAAACTAATTAATTATTCTCAGGGTTAAAGAAGCAGTAAAGCAAAGTTGTAAAAATTAAAATTTTTAACACGAGTTGCGCAGCATGCTATGTGGCCATAATCTGTCTTTGTTGATCGATTTAAATTGTTCAAACTATTTTTTAGCCTATGGCCAGAAAACCCTGCATATTTGTTTATTGACTGATATTGGGTGGGTTAGCCTGTTTTGTTAGCCTGCGTTAATGGTGCGTGAGCTTATTTTCCCTTCTGCGAGTGAGACTCACTCACAGAAGGGAAGTCATAGCCTTTGTTAACGTACTTTATTCTCTGTAAGTCTTACCTTTTGTTAAAAGTTCATGACCACTGTTAGCAATGTGCTAGCCTCTGTTCATCATGTATCCATCTTTGTTACCATTAAGAGATGATCTGTTAGCCTCTGTTTGTAACGTCATCCTCGACTACAATTCTTTATAGACCTCAAACTAGCCTTTGTGAGTGGTTTACCAGTCTTAGTTAGAAATTTGTTTTTCTCATTTAGTGTAACTCTTTTTGTTGCTCCTGCTGTTATATTAAAATGCCCTCGTATGTAGTCAAGGCTGACACTGTCACTATTGCATTCCAGTTATTACTATGAATGGCGGTATCGTCCAGCATTTGTGAATTAGCAGCTGTTAGCGGTCTAATAGCCTCTGTTATGAGTAAATTCCATTTTGTTAGCGGTTAATCGATCTATGTTAGCAGGGTTTTAGCCTCTGTTACAGTATTTTGTATTTGCCTCGCTTATTGGTCTGTTAGCAATAAGCTAGCTTCTGTTAGTTTCGCCAACCAGCATGAGTAGTGTAAAGGTCTGTCATGTGCCATTTTTTTCGTGGTTTATCAATCTCTGTTAGCTTTCTAGTAGCCTCTGCTATTATCTGTTAGCCTCTGTGAATGGTCTATTGCTTGATCATCTGATCAGTCTGCTAGCTCTTCTTACTTTTGTCTTCTTCTTTTTTTTAAGGTACATTAGCTTCCTTTAGTAATGTTTAAGCCTCTACTAATCATCTATTAGTGTCTGTTAGCAGTATATTAACCTTTTAGCAACAAGCTAGCATTTGGTAGTGGTGTCACCCTCTACTAGTTGTCTGTCTTAGATTAGCCTCGTTTTCTTGGACTCTGCGTGCTTCTTTTTGTCATGGATGGGGTCAAATAGATCACATGCAATCAAAGGCGCTCTTGTATACCGATTCTATAATAAATCCACATCATTTGGAAGAAGATTGCTTGAGAAATGAGAAATGCAGTGACAGCAAATCACAACGGACCCAATTCAACAACAAAGGAAAGGAAGATGATATCATGTGATATTGTTGAGCTAATAGGACAGTGTGTTACTGAAGGACATCCATTGTTTATTTCATTTCCTGCGTCACGTATCGTCTATGTTTTCCCAGACAGTTTGCCTCTAGGGAAACCCTCCTGGTGAAAACTTGCCCTTATTCCTACACTCCAATTCAACGATTGTGGATGCGAGCGTGGCCTCCGATCATCAGCAACAACAAAGCGCTTATGAATATTCAGAGCGAGGAGTCAAATGCCACCGTAACAATAATAGAGCTTGAAGTTTGCCGGTTAGCGTCAGCTAATGAATGCGTGCAGCTCATCTTGATTTGTTTGGATGGCAAATGTTTTGATGGACTGTCTGCCTCAATCATACAATTCAACCTGCGTTATTTATTTATTTTTCAAAAAGGATGCTAAAGGTTAATAAGTGTGATCAGAGCTAAAAATCGAATAGATGATGCGGGCTTAAATTCCATTTTAATTTCGAGGGGCAAGTGAGTAGTCTAATTGGGAGGGAAACATTTATTTGAGAAAATATAGCACTTAACGCAAATTACAATGTGGCGCCAGTATTTAAAGCATTTAAATGCGCATTCATAGCCAGGTCCCTTCACTGCTTCTAAATGTGCTAAAACTGCCTCACAAAGCATGCTTTTTAGATTATTGGACAGGATTGGAGTCCATTAGGAATATGCTCCACGGGTTTATTGTGTGAATAGTATTTCTATTTGACACCTACGAGTAAACACTCCAAAAATAATAAGAAAAAAAAAACAAGTAAGCCTGAGCCCATTTACTGCCTATCAAGAGTTTTAGGGCACGTCAACATTAGCACATAAAGGACGTTGAAAATTATTTAATGGCATTCTCCCGCCCTGCTGAGAGACTGAAATGACGTGCATGCAACAAAATGCTGACAATAAATCATCTCTATTGTATGCAAGAAGACTTTTTTCCTAACTCCTCCTCGTGAAAACGCATCATTACAAATTCGGTATCGCGCGGGGGATCACGTGAAGTTCAAGTTGTGTATTTATCCAAATTCATTATTGCGACACGTCGCCGTGCAAGCACGACAATGTGTGCAATTTGTGGAGCGTTACCAAGAACATTTGTACCGCTCCCGATTTTGGAGCGAGACTCTGTTTGGGAATAATGAGACTATTTGGCATGTTGCTGCTCAAGTTGCATCCAGCTGAGGTCTTTCGCGCGTCCACAGATGAGATCCATAGCCGTGAACTGGGTCACCTTAAACATTGAAAAACACTCCGGTGTGAGCAATGTCTTAAATGTAGGCTTCATTGGGTTGAGGCTTGCAATGCATTCTGGGTTTGAATTATTAAAAGAAACACACACAGTCACGTGCATGTAATAACCAAAATTCCTCATCTGGCTTAATTGTCTTTTTATGATTATTTGTGCTTAGGAAAAGTGTCACGCTCTAATTGAAAAGTTCATTTACTTTAAATGAATTCTCTTAAGACTGATGACTTACAGAGTATCCATATGCACTATATTATTTTTCCTTCTCCAATGTGTGGAAAATTATTTAAAAAAAACAGCTGAATAAGGGATTTTATTGTGGATGTGTGTGTGTGTTTTTTTTTTATGATGGAACAACACAATGTGGTTAAGGTTAATTAGGTTTACACGTTTCCACACAAGTTGCGTTGTTGCTGTATGTGTGAAAACGATGACAACAATTGCGCTGTGATTTATTGCTCAGTCCGCGAGCATGAGCATAGATTGTATTTGTTTTTCTTTTTTCTTTTTCTATGCAGCATCCCTACTTCTACAGCAAATAATTAATTTATTATTTTATCAAGATAATGGAACTGATGTTTCCATCCATCCATCCGTGATTCGGTGCATCTGCCCACTGGCGAAGGGTCAGACACGGGTGGCGGCACCCCTACCAAAGATGGCAAAAGTACTCTCACTCCTCTGTAGTTAAGTAGACGTACAGATACTTGTGTAATTAGAGACTGTGGGAAAAGTGGAACGACTGATTGAAGTCCTTTACTTAAAGTTGAAAAAAGGTAGCGCCAATTTTTACTTCGAGAGTCTTTTACGCAAGCGGATTATAGGAACGCCTCAAACTCAAATATTTCATATGTTGTGCATCCTTGGGAGCAATCACTTTGGATTTTCAATCAACTGTTTGAGAAATATAGCTTTTTGGAAGAAAAAGAAACTTTACCCACTTGTGCCATTAGTCAGAATTCAGTGAGTTAAATTGTGCCATTGATAACTGAAGTAAAAAAGATCATTTTAATCTCACAAACGATAATGCTATATAAAAGGAAGACAAATTCGATACAAAACTTTTTGTAATAAAGAGTAAATAATCATAATTTCGCGGAAGTTGTTGGCACAGATTACCGCAAACCCACCATTTTGAAAAAAAAATGCATCTCCCAGCTGTTTTGAGCCAACATCATGCTAACCATATAGACTTATGATGTAGCTTACTAAATCACTAAAACACGTGTGAACTGTTTCCAAAGTAGTTTGTAATTGTTCAAACAGAGCCATCAAAAAAACCTTAATCATAGAAATTTTACTTTGGAGGGCAATTTTTTTTTTTAACTCATAACTTATAATTGCTAACCTCTCAAACCATGTGTCTCCCTTTTTTTTTTACCGTATGAGCGAAATGGATGTCACGTGACCAACTTTTCTAAATAACAGGGGTGGAACTAGTACTTGCCCCTTGATCCCATTCTCCCCTACAGATTGACATTTACTCAAGTATAAAAGTCAAAACACTTTCAGTTGCATATGCAACCAATTTGGTCGCAGTCTTATGACTAGCATGGCGCAAACGTAACATTTAGCTGCATTTAAACAGCCTTTCCTGGCTTATTTCGGAGGAGCCAAAGCAAAAACAAAGGCCATTGTGGGGTTTTTTTAAGCATAAATATAAGACTGTTCAAACTACGATGTGCTTTTCTCCATCTTCCCCCCTTCCTTAAAAAAAAAAAAAAAGGGTGGCGAACGTTTGTCACAAAACGTTTGTGTTATATTTTCCCATAAGGAAATGTTTTATAGTTTTCAATGTTACTGTGTCCAGAATTTTCTTCATCTACATCTTTATCCTGACAACTTCCATAATTATCAAGATGATTCCAACTCAAAGAAATCCACTTCAGTTTTTTTCCACCAATTGTTCCTGTTTAAACTAACGTGTTCCTGTTTAAAAAAAAAAAAAAAAAAAAAAAAACTGTGTAATGTTCTGCATAATAAAAAAAAGAAAAAAGAAGTAATGAACGTGAAGTTATTGAGTCAAAAAAAATACTGGATGCCTTTAGGCAGAAAAGGCACTTTCCCTATTTCCAGTGTAGTGTTAATTACACTCGGTGACGAATGAGTTCAATTTATAAAATATTTGCTTGCTTCCCTTCCTCATGATATTGACCAAAGGATGGAGAAAAAAAACTGGTTTGTAATCATAATTTTTCATTTCCCACTTGGTCACTGAGATATGTTTGCATCCCATAACTGGGATACAATACGAGGCATAATATTGTAAGTGACAAAAGTCTGAAAAAGGGGCATAGAGTGACGGAGAAGTGAACAATAGACTATTCCATATTCATCTCGATACATTCAAGGACGGTTGACAATTTTAAAATGAAATAATTTGGTTTTATGAGTTAGCGATATGGAAGGGCGAATTTCTTGTTGACATTTTACATACATATGAATGAACTTTTGTATTGTAACTTTGGCATTTCAGTCAAAGATATATTGACCCAATAAAAGACGATTCAAATCTTGAAATATTTTTAAACGGAGCAGTTCGATTTGGTTTGATTCAATACTTCATACATTTGTAAAATCTAAACCGATTTTCCGATTCAAATACTTTTTTTTCAAAATTGTTACACCTCTAATATATTGTATATATTTCATACACACACCTAGTCAGGTGTTCATTGAGCGTACATTTTACTTGTCTTTCTTCTAAATGACTTCTACTGGTGTTAGAGTGGCGTGTCATTTAAAACACCGCCTGTAACTCTTTAAATTGTCCTATTATTTTTCTTGTGTAGGTGTCACATACAAGGATAATCATTATTATTATTACATGTGCAGATTCATTAAACTACTCAAGCACACGTTGAAGTCATTATGTTCTATGGCTCAAATAGTTTTCGCAGCAGTTGGGAAGTCTTTTCCATGCTTATCAGTTGGTTTTGTGGTAATTGTCCTGGGAGGGGGGGGGGGGGTTGCGATTGTCGTTATGATGTTTGGTGGAGTGATCTGAATGGTTTATTGGTGTCCTACAGAACATGGTAGCATTTTAATATGATGCAGTTCTGCATCACTGCAAACTATAACCACACTCATTAACATATCAGTGGTTTTGTTTTTATTACCTGCATGGAGCACAAAAACTACACTGTTGAAGGGTGCAATGTGGAATTAAAAAATATACATTCAATAAAAAAAATGTGAACTCCGAATAATAAATACCAAAAATGTATAAAAAAAAAAAAAAAGAAGTTAATATGAACATTTCAATTTTAAATATTTTATGGACTTCTTTGTTTGAAGTATATGGACTTTGACTCATTTGCTCCCAAAAACGTATAGATACGTTCTATTTTATTTTATGTATTTATAAGTTTTTATGGGGGGGGGGGGTGCTAGAGCATACACAAGGCTTTAATGCAGCCTCTGAACTGAAGAGAATGATTGAAGCAATGGTAGTTATTACAAACACGGCCAGCAGGTGGCAGCAGAGTATAAGAGATCAACCAGGACCATGTTGAAAAAAGCTATTTCCCTCACAGTTTTAAACAGAATTATGAATAATGATCAAATGTAGCTATAATCTAATGATAATTACTGCAAAACGGAAACAGATGAATGATGAAAGAATCGATCTTTCTGAATATATTCTTTCTTTTGGTAGGTTCCACGTTTTTATAGCAATAGAACACAATATTCTGTGGGCCTTGCAAAATCTGTCAAAATACAGTAAAACAGCCGGGAGCGAAGGGGGTTGCTTCAGTGAAAATGGCTGGGAGTGAATTTTGTTTTCAATTACTGAGTTACAAATAAAGAACTACAGGCAGCTTACAATTTAAATATTTCCATTTACTATTTCTCATTTTGTAAATGTATAATCAGTGCATGCAAACAAAACACGCAGCTACCAAGCTTTTTAATGACTTTCAACAATTGCATACTCTGACTTGAGCTCTTGCCCGAACTGAACCTCGAGGCTGAGCGACGACAAGGAGAAGTAGACGGGCAAAGTTGCTTGTTTCCTCGCAGACAGACATCTTATACATTTGGATCAGCAATCCTTCTCCTTGCTAAAAAGTGCAGCCGGAGCCTCTCGGCAAAGATTAATGACCATTGATCCCCAAGCGAGCTCAAGCCACTGGGGCAGCGAACCCTCTTTTGCTTCCCTGCAGCCCCAATGAGCAGCTAAATCCTTATTGTGCTGCTTCTTTACATCTCGTGTGTGTGTGCTTCCCGCCCTAAGCCGAGTGCGATCCACAAAGAAGGTCAGCCGGTTTTACTTTGTTCAGCCAAGTGTGTGGCTGATGTTTGCATATTTCTATGAATTCAGGAATGTTTTTCAGCGGCAAAAATGGCAACGCAATAAAGCACCGTTTATCACCGGGAATATGTTTTAGACATTCGTGACATAAAGATCATATGAAAAGATAGTTAGTTTTAACTATTAAAGGATCTTTGTGCAGTTTGTCACTTCTCTACTCACGACTGCCACCTCTGGCCCAAAGCGTAACTGCAGCATATGTGTCAGGCTCGTTCAAGTACGCGCACCATCTTAAAGAGACAGTCACAGTTGACAAACGAAGACATGACTTCAAATGGAGGTAAGAAAACCTCCGCCCCCTCCCCAAAGAAACTGTGGAGTGTGCAGGGTCCCGCACACTCTACTATAAAGGGAAGATAAAAGCTGATAGGTGCAGTCAGAGTAAAACATTCAGGGTTCTTTGTACTCATCTGGGCATTTGTGGAGCATGCGTGATATAGAAAAAAGCTTTAATATAACATTTTTAAAAGACACAATGCACCTTTAAAACACGCTGATGAGCGAAAACTAACGAAAAAAGTACAACAAAAGTTTTAAAAAACTATTTCGTTAACGAAATAAAATAAAGACAGAAATGCTTTTTAACCCCGAGGCAAAATTTGGACCCATTTTGGGCTTTTTGAAAATAAAATACTGCCCAAGGGTTGTTGAAAAATTAAAACTAACTGAAACTACATTTTATGTTTACAAGACTATCAGACAAACTAATATTATACAGAAAATGTCCTTCGTTTTAGTCTTTGGCAACTGATTTAATACATAGCTTTTGGGGATGATTTTAAATATATTTATTTTAATAATAACCGAAATAAAGACGTGTGTAAAAAGTGTGTCACACTGAAGTGATGTTCTCATTTTACCATGATGTTTATTAAATATTATGCACAAGCAATACACACACAAAAAAAAAACTAATACTGAAACTAACTCAAAGTAAACTAAATCTAAGCATAGTAAAAACTAACAGAACCACCCTGAAAACTAATTAAAACAAACTAAATGACTGCCCGCAGCCAGCTGGGATAGGCTACAGCATACACATACGCTTGCCTGTTGTTTATTTATACACATGCTAGCTAGTACATCCAGAAAAATAAATCATATTTGTTCATTTGAATAATTGCGTTTGTTGCTGTTTATGTCCCAAGTTAATAAGAGAAAGAATAAAGGAAAAAAAACATCACTTAGTTTAATAAAAGACAATGACGAGAGTCTGTCAACACATCTTTGCATGTGTTATGTTTAATACAAATGAGCTGCAGCTCCATCCTTAACTTAACTATTTGCTGCCCCGCTGGGCATCCTTTGCATCAATTGCATTTATTTGGCTAAATGGAGCGATTCATCGGGGAAATTTGCTTTGTCATTTGCGTTTTCCATCAAGCGATACCTTTCTTCTCCTCCTCGTCTATGATTGCAAATGGATGCTACGGATGTATTTAACGTATTACGAAAACAAAGAGGAGGAGCGCTTGCGGTCTTAATTGAGGCTTGGTGAGAATTGGAAGAATGGAGTGTTTACTGCTCATTCCCCGCAAGTTCATATTGATTGTTGAGTTAGCTGGAAAAAAAAAAAAAATTCCCTGGCATTGACGGATCACTAAGCCACACCCCAAAGAGCTTACTGGCCAATCACACGGCACTGCGGTCGGTCCATTGAATGCAAAGGCATATTTTAGGATTGTTGTTGAAATGAAAGCTCTGGAAGCAATGTTGTCGCCCACGTAGCGCTAATGAGGCACTAGCAAGCTAAGCTAAAAAGGCTAGCTCCCACTCTTTTTTTTCTTTAGAGCTCAGTATTGTTCATTTGGTAATTTTACCGATTTGACATGTCATCATCATTGCTCTACTTCTTTTTTTTTTGAATGTGGTTGAGTATGTGCATGTGCGTGTGTATGTGTGTGTGTGCGCATGTGTGCGTGTGTGTACTCATTAGTTCACCTAAAACCTATTTAAAATCCCATACCGTTCACCTAAACCGAATACTTCAGAATCCAGCTAGAGTCGTGAGGTTGTCAGGAGACCCGAGGAAGGATCAAAGAAAAGAAAGGAAAGTGAAATCCAGCACCGACCAGACATCACCTACTACCCACCGGGTTACCAACCAGAATCTTTCACCAACCCCAGAAACATCTAAATTCCAACAAATTAGGGAGACCCCAAGAGACCAAAGGAGAGACTGAGGAAAGGAAGGAAGAACAGACGAAGCAGAGTGAGATCCACAGACATCAGCCTCCACCGATGCAACGACCAGCTAGCTCCCACATTTCAACATGCTGCCGAGGCAGACCGGCTCCATAAAAAGGCATCGAGCAGCTGGCGCTTCGTACCCGGGCACGCGTCGCGAAGTGATGTGGGCTCCCCCGTGACATTTTCACCGCCTTTGCATCTCATCAGCGTGGTAATTAATCATTGACCAAACAAGATGGCGCCTGGAACATCGGCACTGGCCGCATGCCACCGGGTGACGGGTAAACTGTTGCCATGGTGAGGCAACAACTCACATGATAGCATCCTTAATTTATGCTGCAATGTACGTTAGTCCACCACTATAAGGCGGTTGTATAAGCGACAAATTGTTTTTGTGGAACGTATCTATGAATCTACACTTTTTTGCCCACTTCAGAGACTTCATAGACTTCATAAAAACTGAAATGATCCCTCACAGGAAAAGGTTTCCCACCCAGCTCTAACGGATGAACTGAAAGGTAGGCAAAGATGAAAAGTGTAATACCGCCATAGAACTGAAAATGGAAGCTCGCCAAGCAATGGAAGTAGCATGTACGTGTCTGTCCGGGCTGCTTTTGTATAATGTGGCTAAAGTGACCCTGAAATCGTGTCCCTTCACTTGTCACAAATTTTAGTGTACCTTCCTGGACACTTTGTGTTAGCGCTAGCATCTGTGCTAGCATTGAGAAAATATCACATTAGCGTGACAATACATTTTACTGCCCTGAATTAAAAAAAATCCCTTAAGATTTCTTACCATTGCATTAATTACGCATCGCGTAAGTCTGGATGGACATCTCGGATCCATCTTAGAATGAAAAACGATAGTATTTACTCATTTAGAGCCATGATAACTATTGTGTCAGAGCAGTTGGGCTTCCTCATGAGGAGACAGCCTGCAGTCAGTAATGAGGGCTGACAGGAAGCCAGATGTGGCCAATGTCTACAAGGTGTATTAAGACTTGGAGTACAGATAATCTACCTGTCAAGCGTACACACACATACACACACACGCACACGAAATGACACTCACAATAAAAAAGGCTAAATTGTAACAGCCAGTGTTGGGCAAAATTACTTACAAAATGCTGATTATAAGCTACTGTCATTTAGAAGCAATAACACAATACCTGCATAATCACGGTGAACCTATTCTTTGTTGTTTACTGAAGAACTCACGATTTTGCTGTTTTCATGCTCAATCTGGTAGCATCTTGGCTAGCATCATTTATGCAAAAGTAGTTCTTTGCAGCCATCTTGTGGCATGTCTCGGCAATTACAAACCCTTTCAGAAGTGGGCGTCAATTACCGGTAGTTGTCTGTCCGCAAAAGGTCAGCGGTGACACGTAAAAGCTAGTTACAAAAAAAATCGAGATGTATTTTGGCCAAATGATCTTAATCCTCAAATAAAATAGAAACAAGGCAAATGAAAGTAAAGAAAATATATATATATTTGCCAGGCAAAGTGTCCAATCAGTGCTCTCGTAATGATTGACATCTATTTTGTCCAGTGATGTTTCAGCAGTAGCTTAAAGCGTACAAGCTAACATCAACATAGTATTATTTTAATACAAGTCGGCTTACTTTAGAGCAGATAAAAGGTGTGCCTGTTGATTTTGGAGGGATTGAACTGACTGCATGGACGACTGCATAGCTTTGTGTAAAATTAGCCTTTGGTTATATGGATTAGGTCAGAGTTCAATATTTCATAAATGGTGGTGCAGTTTTCCAGTTAACGTTTGCATATGATGGATCCCATTTTTTCCGCATTTGTTTGCGGCTTTTCACTTTGTCAAAGTGACCTTTTAGCACGGTGCTCTTTATCAGCGGATGATGACGAGAGCAGAGGTGCCAGCTTTTAATGTGAACTGGGGGGATTTGTAGGGGGGGGGGGGCACAAAACACGGATCCACTCCAGGATGAAGCTGTCAAAAACAACATCAGAGGAGGTTTGTTGTCACCGAATAACCTTTGTGATAATAAAATTTCAAAAGGCGGGGGGGGGGGGGGGGGGTTCACAGGCTTTGGGACACCACGCTGAAACTTCCCCAAGTCGAGCGTACATGCGAGGTCAGATTATTATCAAAGCTGCTGAAGCAGAAAGTCGAAGCAGTGCACTAACCGCATGTGCTCGCTGGGGAAGACGGTGTCAGTTCAAGGCCTTTGAGTCTGCAAGACTGGAGAAATGCATCTGCAAGCGATGGAATTATTCATATTTAGACATGCTTACCAGTCACTTATTAAATCAAAGTAAGCAAAAACAGAAGAGGCGGCGGCGGGAGAAAAAACGGCAGCTTTTCAGCAGTGTTGCGTCGACGGACGCTCACGCTCACGTTCACACTTTTTATCTGCTCGTTTACAATTCATGTCAAGTCACGACCGCCGACCTCCGTGCTCTGCCTTTTGCAGAAGAGGGGAGAGAAAGATTGTGAGGAGAAGAAAAATGCGCCAATGGGCCGATGCCTTTCTCCTGTTTGACCTTCACACTCCGCCTGATCATTGATGAGGCTCTTTGATAGCGATGGACACGTTTGAGCCGTAACACAACAAAGAAAGTCTGGGAAAACGGCTAATAGGACGGAATTCAGTAGAGCGTGGACCTCCACCAAGGCTTGAACAATCTTAATTTGGATCAGGCCCAAGTTGCACAACTTTTTTTTTTCACGATGTTTGATGAACGATGAACTCAAAGATCTAAAACTTCTTCCACATACACAATATCACCATTTCTCTCAAATATTGTTCACAAACCAGTCGAAATATGTGATGGTGAGCGCTTCTCCTTTGCCGAGATAATCACGCCTCACAGGTGCGCCATATCAAGATGCTGATTAGGGACCATGATTAGTGCACAGGTGTGCCTTAGACTGCCCCCCAATAAATGGCCACTCTGAAAAGTGCAGTTTTGTCAGCACCAGGGCTATTATCATAAATTTGGAATTTATATTTTAGTTCGTTTTGATTTCGTAGGAGAAATAATGACATTGGAAGTAAAACCAGATGACAAAGATCAATACTGCTTTCGTTAAATCATAGCCAGCTTGCCATCTCAAACACCAGCAGCAAAATCATCATAATCCGTGTTCGTGGTTGCATTTATAATCTTTATGCAAATGAAGTCTACTTCTCCCCCACTGTATAAACCAGAGAGCAGAACCGCCCACCTGGTTCTGCTGAAAGGCCGACATCAACGCATCCCGGGGAGCTTTCAAGGCGGTCGACTGGTGTGACAGATGAGGAGTGAAAGGCAGATCAATAGAGATCAGGACTTAAATGAAGAGTGATTTTAATTGGCTGACTCTTATTGATGTACGCTTCCCTCAGCTGCTTGGGCTGGCTGCAGGGCCGCGCGACCTGCCTGCGCCAGATGAACGTTTGCTGATTCTCAGCTGTTCATGTAACCGAGGGTGACAAT
The DNA here is from genome assembly GCF_054856555.1 of Leptonotus elevatus. NCBI lineage: Eukaryota > Metazoa > Chordata > Actinopteri > Syngnathiformes > Syngnathidae > Leptonotus > Leptonotus elevatus. The sequence continues at coordinate 6,823,648 of NC_141252.1, forward strand.
ATCAATCCAAAGGAGGCCTTTATGAGTGACATCCTCTCATATCAGCGTTTACTATCGCTACTGGTTGACAGATTCTCTAGACTATGGAATTTTTATACGCAGCGAAACCACCGTTCATCGCGGGCGTAACGTTCAAGACCAATCGGGATTAGGTGAAAATCAGCATTATAGTGATAGTCTTTTGTACGGAAGAGTATTAGGGCCAGTGAAGAGGAAAAAAAGGCTGGCAGGATTCTGACTTTATTCTCATAATTTTGACTTTTAAATCAGAATTATGACTTTAAAGTCAGAATTATGACTTCTGACTTTAAAGTCAAAATTCTGAGAATAAAGTCAGAATTATGACTTTAATCTCAGAATTATGACTTCAATCTCAGAATTATGACTTTAATCTCAGAGATTAAGATTATTTATGTATTGTTCTGAGATTAAGATTATTTAAATACAGTGAGGTTTAAAAGACAATTTAATGATGACTAACCAACATCAAAGACCCTGATCCGGGGTTTCATACATTGAATTGACTCTATTACTGAGAGATTATGGGTTCAATATCTTGTTTAGTCATACAAAATGCAATATAAAAAAAATTCCCGCCACTATTATATAAAACATTTTTTAAGAATGTTTGCTTAAAATAGGTATTTTCATCTTATTCTAAGAAACAATGAAAGCCATTTACTCTTTAATATGAGTGCGTCTGGCTTATTTTAAGATTAAACTAATTGTTTTGTATCTTAGAATTTGTGTTTCAAGCTTTTTTAAAGATTTAATTTACTTGAAATAAGGCCATTTTACCTATTTATGGCTTATTTCAATATTTAACTGACTGATTTGTTGCTTAGAATAAGTGCATAAAGCTTATTTTAAGGTTAATATAGATCTACACATTTGTCTTATTACACTAAAAACAAGTGTATTTTATCTCATTTTACGGAAAAGTGTTGTTGTTTTTTGCAGTGCAATGGAGACTACTGACACCTATTGGACTGGAGTGTGATAGGAACATTTTACATTTTAATTCCATTGAATCATTTCTCTCATGCTCAATGTTACAATAGTGACTAAGTGTGGTAGCACCAATTAACCACTACATAACATTCTTTTTCTGCCTTGTCTCTTTCTACTTCTAAAATAAGTGCTCTGCACAACAATGGCAGCCTTTACAAATCTAAATCAAGATGACACAGCAATAGGTTGTTGCCGATGCAGTTTTATGAAAATACAGGAGAAAGCTTTATGTCCGGACAGTCTCCAAATGTGCTGATGAGATCAAGGAGCTTAAGGAAGCGAGCGTCCGAGAAGATGTTTAACGCAATTTGATGGCGGTGCCATTGATGATGCATAAGAACTCAATGGGACGTATTAAGATGTTGCCGACGCTAACGGTGCAAAACGGGATGTTTTGGAGTTCTTGTCTCTTGTATGAAAGTGCAGATTTGACATTTGCTATTTATTAAATTTTTAGTGTAATGTTGGAAAATAAGCGTTTGGGGATAATAGTGTATATTTACTGACAACAATTTCAAACATTTCAAAGAGACAACAATATTTTTCTTCTTATCAAAAGAAAACACGTCAACTCTGCATTTATGAAACAAGACCTCAAGATAGCTGCCAACATTTGATTACTGCCCTGTCAGCATCAGTCCGACCATCGCTAAATGAACATGTACTTTGATTGACATGTGATCGCGATAGGGGCTGCCAGAACGGACCCTTATAATTAGTCAGGGCAACCCTCCCGCGCATATTCCTCATTGCTGCGAAATTGGAAAAAAAATACATATATCATCGAATAAAATGACACATTCCTTATCAGTCAATGAGAAGCCAACAAATGGCGAGCACACTGAAAGCTTATCAGCAGTCAAGGGACGGAATCATTTCCTCGCGGGCACCGTCTTCAGAGACACGTTGAGTTCTTTGGGGAGTTTTAATTGGTGACTGGCTAAAAGTAGACTTATTAAAATGACAGCATTGCTTCTCTTGGCGTACCTTTAGTCACCCAATTAGATTATTTTTTATTTTTTTATGGGAGCTCGTAAATAGAGGCGAAAAACATTTTCAGAGGGGTTGGCGGGATTCCAGTAGAATTGCTTTGATGCGTTAATTGGCTGCTGTGGTCATATTATTTGGGGGGCAGATGAAGCTCACAGTGCTTCTGGTCAAAGGAAGCGAACGCGCCTTCTGCTTTGATCTTGTCTTTTTCCCCCCTCAAAGAACACCCCAAGTGGTTTTGTTGGACTTTCAGAAAACTATTATCCAAGCTCAACACCAGCTACCGGGTGCACCCTCCAATCACAAGGGGGGAAGATTAAAAGGATGCTTGAGCGAGAATTCCCAAACCGGAGTAGGGGTGCGCAATATTAAAAGTGCAACGGCAGTGTGGATTCCACAACGGCGTATATATATATATATATATATATATATATATACACACATACATGGGGGGAGGGGTAATATTCTGAGAAAAATATAACTAAGTGTCAAATTTGCGAGAAAAAAACTCATAAACTTACGACAAATACACGTAGCGTAGCTATAGCCTAATGTGAGGATTCGTTGGTGGTTAATGGGACACTGTTTCTAAAATGAAAAGGTAGGATGGAGACGGATTCATTCTTAATTTAAACTTTACTCGTCGTACACGACAGCTGGAACAAGAACACTTCCTGATCCCCTATCAGCTGACTAACACTAACCAATCAGAAGCCAGCATACTTTAGGTAAATGCAAGTGAATCACGGAGAGCGGCAGATGCAACAACATCAACTTAACTACTTAAAAAAATAAAAATAAATACCAACATTTATGAAAGTGTAAATAATAATTCCGGAAACATAAATGTACATGTAAATATACATTTGAACAAATTAACTTAAAATGCTTGACCCAACGCTTCAAACATCATATGGATAATATCTGCTAAAACAATTACTATCTCCTTATTTGAAGAGCCGGCTGAAAAGTATCGGCAAAAACATCCAAGTAGTACGCTAAGTGTATTTCTCGTAAATTTCTGGTGGGAAATAAAATCCCACAAATTGGCTCAAACTCTCTCCGAGGTTGACGAGCATCGATTGCTAATGTCTGGCGTGTCGTTTCCCCGAGTGCGAAAAAGAGTTGACGATGAGGCCAAATGTCGACATTCCTTATTTCATTTTTAATACTTTGCTCGAATCCCTCCGTTCTATATACCCCCCCCCCCCAATCGTGTACCATACCATGCTAATGGATGGATCTTCAAGAAAGACTGGCTGTAGGAGTCTTTTAAAGCGCAATCAAATGTACGTATATGAGAGATGAAAAGGAAGCGGGATATTTCCCCAAGAAGTGAAGGCCTTTGTGTGTCGGAATCATCCCTTTATATGTTCTTTTTGCAGTCAGATAATGATCTATTTCTCACTTGCGCTGTGTCTTGTTTGGCCTACTTATCTCTGCTTTCACCGAGTTTTTTGTTCTTCTTTTTTTTGGGGGGGGGGGGGGGGGGTAATCATTTGATGTAGAGGACTAATGCAATTGTGTACTTCATTATTCAACTTCTTATTTATTAGCTAGAGGTCGGTTTAGAGAGGAAGGAGACTTTTTATTGCGTCAGGATGAAAAAAAACACACAATCTGCTTCTTCCTCTGTTTGTTGAATCGGTAGAGGCTGATGTCTGTGGATCTCATTCTGCTTCGTCTGTCCTTCCTTCCTTCCTGTCCTCAGTCTTTCCTTTGGTCTCTTGAGGTCTCCCTAATTAGTTGGAATTTAGATGTTTCTGGGGTTGGTGAAAGATTCTGGTTGGTAACCCGGTGGGTAGTAGGTGATGTCTGGTCGGTGCTGATTTCTTTCTTTTCTTTGATCCTTCCTCGGGTCTCCTGACAGCTTCACTACTAACGGGATTATGAAGTATTCGGTTTAGGGTGAACGATATGGGATTTTTAATAGATTTTAGGTGAATTAATGAGCACACAGTCACAGAGAAAGAGCAATGATGATGACATGTCGAATCGGTAAGATTACCGAATGAACAATACTGAGAAAAAGGATGAAAAAAAATCTTTGCAGACGATGTGCATGGAAGGAAGGTGAGGGGAAAAAAGAAATCAGCTCGACAAGCGAATCGATAATTTTCGAAACGTTTTAAAAGGGCCAGCACGCGGAGTTCCCGACGTTTCCATTTTGAGTAGCCCTGAGCTGCGAGGCTGTTTTTGTATGCCACAGATGATTTATTGCTAGCACCTACTGTTCCATCCAGACTGAGAGAGAGAGAGAGAGAGAGAGAGAGAGAGAGAGAGAGAGAGAGAGAGAGAGAGAATGTTGACGGCTCATTTCTATTAATCAACAGTGATTCATCGGCGAGGGCTATTCTCAACACATACTGTCATCTGTTCAGATGTATTGTTCTTAATGTGGACATTTTACAAAAAAATAACATTCAGTTACTGAGACATAACTAGAATATGACATTGTAATCAAGAATTTTTTTTCCCTAAGTTGAATTGAAAATCTATCGTTAATAATAATAATAAATCAGCCAGAAGCGATGAATAAGCCCTTATTTATAATTATACAAACAAAAAAGGAATAAAGGCTTAAGGCACCTAAATTATAGAGATTAACATACTTTCCTTAACAATACATGACTTTGGAGACTTGCGTATCTCCAAGCTGTCTGCATGTCGTTGGCATGGAGACAAGTCCCAGCATGAACCAAGGTTATAGTTAACGGAAACGAACAAAAAAGTTAACAAAATAAAATACTAATTAACTATTGATTTAAAAAAAAAAAAGGTAACTAAGTAAAACTGCAGCGTACTTTTAAAATATCCTTCCTTTTCATCGTTATCAATTGATAGCATACATATTCAAAATAAATATATTAATTTTGGTATTGCATTATGTCTGTAAAGAAGAAGGAAGATCAAACAGTTGTTTGGAACTTAAGTATATATATATATATACTTTACTTAGTTACATAATACCCTTTTTTCTTTCTTTTTTTTACACTTGATATGAAAGAACAGAAACGTTTTACTAAACTGAAATTAAAAATAAACAAAAGTCCTCTTCTCAGTCAAGTCGTCCACGTCACTGTCAAGTCGTCCTCGTCAGTCAAGACGTTCTCTTCTCGGTCAAGTCGTCCTCGTCTCGGTCAAGTCGTCCTCGTCTCGGTCAAGTCGTCCTCATCACGGTCAAGTCGTCCACGTCACAGTCAAGTCGTCCTCGTCACAGTCAAGTCGTCCACGTTACTGTCAAGACGTCCACGTTACTGTCAAGTCGTCCACGTTACTGTCAAGTCGTCCATGTACTGTCTAGTCATGGTGACCAGCCTACTCTCGTCCAGTCCAGCCACGTCCCATTCAGTCATGGTCTACTCAGCTCTCTCTCAGTGTTTCAAAATAAGTTCTTCACATTGTCATTCATTCCCTCCTCATCTCCCTGCCGTGCTTTCCCGCATTTGGGTCCACCATCCCTTAATCTTTCACGCCCACCGTAACATTACGTCGCCGTTATTGGAATGGATGTCCACCGTAAATAGGGGATATGTTTTAAAGTTCCATATCATTGGTTCCGCAGAACAACAAACATTGAAGGTGCTGTTTGCTGAAACTACTGAAGATGTTTGAGTGGCACGTTCCTCTCGGCGAACAAACGATGATCCCCAAGACCCTTCGTCTGAATCGTGAAACGATCCGAGAATCAAAACTTCTTTGCCTTCTGTTGGCGCTTTTCACCAAATAGAATACATTTGAATGTATTAGCGGTGGAGGCGTCGTTTTGGAGACGTTCCTCTTATGATCTAGATGTGTAGCTTAACTCAAAAGCCGGACAAGCGATACTGCTCGTCTCGCACGCTTTCATGTTAAGCGACGTAAAGCTCTCATTAGTTTCCACCACCGCCGGGCTCTTTTTACGACCAGGCGTGCGCCGCTACAGACAATAGACCTCGAGAGACGCGGAGAACGTGCGAGCGTTTGGCGCAGCCTCATTATCAGAGATGCATCAAGTCGCGCGTTCTCGCCACGCTGGGGCAAACGGACAGCAGTAAATGAGAAGGATTAATTGAACATTTCGGGGAGGGGGGAATCATTTTCTTTCTGACACTTTTACAGATAGACGTCACTCTGGTTTTCAGTGCAGCTATAATATTCCACTGACAGCACCTTAAACCAAGTTCTCATCCAGTTTTCAAACATTTTGGGTCCAGGGGAGAAATTTTCTAAGGACCCCAACATTATCTTAATACCAATTCATCGGAACGTCCATGTGCAAATGTCATGAGGGTTATTTATTTTTTGAACCTCAAATAACCTGATTAGGCTGTCACTATCGAATATCTTTTAGAATCAATTAATCTATCGATTATTCAATCGATTAATCGACTAATCTGGTTTATTTAAAATTTGCAGTAAAGTGTATAACAAAAGCATGTTTCCCTGATTACTGTTTATTAACCAGTGATTGGTGATTATTTCGCACTTCATATTCATACAGTGATTAAAAAAAAAAAGGGGGAATGATGTTATCGGGTGGGTCATTGTTTTCCAAAGTAAAAACAGATGCTTGCAAATGTCTTATTTTCATTAAACACAGAAGATAATCAGTCTTCTTTCATGAAGGATTACAGAAATCAGTCAACAATTACTGTTGATATACTAAAATCAGATGATTTTGACAATTTTAAATGAAAAAAAATGGCAAAATCACACCTTTGATCTTTACTCATCACAATCGACTAATGAATGAGGTTCACTTACTAATCAAAACAAGTCATTGGTGTATAAAAGTAACGGTAAAATTCTATTTTTCATGCACTTCAAGGCAGATAGATATGGCGGCCTGCTACAATCCGGAACTGAGGTCAAATCCCACTTCCAGTACACATGTGGTGTCTGATTTGATTACCAAGCTGCACATTTAATAATTGTAATTGAATTTAAAAAAATGTCCGGTCCTGGGTTGGCCGCTTCAAGCATTAGCCAATCAGGCCTAAAAGCATTACTTCAAGTCGTCCTGAGTGATTTTGCCTTTTCAGTGTGTCCAGCAGTTCTATTTTTGTTTTATTTTATTTGATCAGATTTGAGGACACCTCAATCAAAAGTCAATCTGTAATGGCTTTCCTAAGGCTCCCGATTCCTCAGCTTTCCATTCCGAGCCATGCATCCTCTGGAATGCTTTTACACTGTCCGGCCTACGTTAGAAGATCATTCGTCTACCGGCAGCGCGGAAAAATAAATAAAAAATCTTTAAAATTATTATTTTTATTTCACTTATGTCCGTCTCACTGGACAATGTTGGCATGACTTCATCTCCAACTATGTCTTGAGTCCAGTTGGGAAAAAGTTCTCTTATATTGCAGATTTTCATCAACTGTGGGTGAGTCTGGAATGTATCCTAGCTCGCAATGAATGGATATTCACAAAAAATTTTACGGCGACCACTCAGAAATAAAGTCAGTTATGAGTCTTTCCCCCATGAACAGAAATACAAGAAGGCTCAACTTTACAGCTTTGAAGCTGATGATTGTTTAAAAGGGCGGCACTCCTCAGAAGGACAAATGAGAACGGATGGTCGGTCTGAGAGGCAAAATGAAGAAGAGCAGAGATGTGTGTTTCTTGATGATTACATCTCCATTCATTTGGATTGCTGAGACCTGTTAAAGTTTGTGCTAAAGATGTTTACCAATTCCATTTACTCCACAAAAGGCAGATTAGGGAAGTTTATCCTTTGCAATTAATCAAACCTAAGTGTTTTGTCAACTCACGTGTATTTGTCTCTGTGACTGCAAAATTAAATCATATATTGGATCAATTTTGTATTAATGTGGTTTCTGTCAAAAGAACAGAAGTCGACCTGTCACCACAGGAATTTAGCAGGAAATCATATACAAAATTACAATACAAAATTGTGTTGATATTAGCATAAACTGAAAATGTACTTTTTAATTTTTTTTCAACGCAGGTTACAGTAAAACTTAAGCTATCAAACTTTTAGAATTATTGTAGAAATGTAAATGGTGTGTCAAGGATAGTTTGTGCTTCATCATTTTCCACAATATGTTATCTAATACTGATTACATTATTTTTTTCCTCAAAATTATAAACACTCCATAGTAAAAAAAAAAAAAAAAAAAGTAACTTTTTTTTATAAAAAAACAAATAAAGGGGGAGAGAGTAAAGGACTGTGAATACTTTCCAAATACACGTAAAACCTTTTTGCATGGATCTTGATGTCGCGATGAAATTAGGCTAAAGCTGGACATCCGCTGTGAAAAATTTAGGCTTCCTTATTGGACGACCATCAGATCATTTCTGATGTGTCAAGTAATTAGGTCAGCTGTCATCCAACATAGTTGACTGTGAGATCTCCCTGCAAGCTCATTACGGAGACATATGATGCAACATTTTCACAAAATGAAACGCATCCTAGTCTTCGTACGAACGTGTCTCTCTTCAAAATACCTCAAGCGGAAAAAATTATAGCAATCTTTCCATCCTCTCTTTCTGGCCTTGTTGATCAGCTTGGTTTGAGGGGGCGGTCCTTATTGGTCTTAAAGTATGCAATCGCTACTCCCTCCACCAACACTCTAAAAAGAGAATTGTTGGCCAACAAAAAACAACGCTTCAATTGGTAACACACAATTGAATAAAGTTTTTCCAAAGTGAATATATTCAGTTTAATGGATATTAAACTTAATATAATCACTTGAGATTAACATTAAACTGAATATATTCACTTTGGATTAATTCGATTAAATTGTGTGTTACCAATTAAAGCAATTTCATTAAATTGGTCAACAATTCTTTTTAAACTTAAGTTGGTTCAACATTTTTTTTAGAGTGAAGGCAACACTTCATTCCCAAACTGTCAAATGATGTCAAGTTGAAAAGAAAAAAAGAGAGGGAGAGAGAGAGAGCAATGATGATGTCACAATACTGAGCTCTCAACAACAACAAAAACGTCAATTTGGTGAATTCATCAACTAAAACTGTACAGACTGCTAAGCTTTAAAGTACATTATCAAGAGCCCTTAAAAAAAAGTGTGCATTAGTCCCACTTGCAGTGTACAAGAACTACAATGTGCTTCCCTAAATGCCACGAGAGCTATTTTTGGCACGTTTCAACCTAAATATTCATGAGCTGTTCATATGAAAGGAAGTAAACCACATTCAATTGGCACTGCTTCCTTGCTTCAACAGAGAGGAGCTAATTTAGTGTTGCCAACTTAGCGATTCCGCTGCTATATTTAGCCACTTTTCTGAATGCTCTTTTGTTTAAAAAAAATAACAAATAAAAAAAAAGCGATTACAGATTTTATTCCCTCTAAGACGAAGACAAAATGAGCAGAATTCCTTTTCACATTTTGCGTATGACAAGAAAGGAGCCTGGTGGAAGGCAATCACAAAGCTGAACATTGGCACACACAAAAAAAACATGAAGATTTAAAAACTGTGATTTATCAACAATCAAAATGTTGGAAACTTTTGACCTGAGGTATGTGATGTAAAGCAGGAAAAGTTTTGCTACGGTCGCCTTGCGTCACAGTGGGGATGTCAAATTTATAATACATTAATAGAGACTTTATCATAAAATTAAGGCATGTAATAGTAAGTCAACCTTAACTTGTTTTCTCTCAAAAAACATAAAATGTTCTATTTTAAATATTGGCATGGTCCCAAAAACATATTTATATGTTTTTTTACGTTGTTGTTTTTTTTTTTTGTATGCTAGAGCATACAGAAGGCTTTGATGCTGAAGAAAACGCTTAAAGCAATGGTAGTTATTACAAGAACGGCCAGCAGGTGGCAGCAGAGTCTAAGAGATCAACCACGGACGGCCATGTTGCCAAAAAGGCTGTTTTCCCCATTGTTTTAAACAGATTTGTGAATAATGATGAAACTTAGCTATATTTTAATGCTAATTGCTGCAAAATGGAAACAGATAGAAAAACAAATCTGATTAAAGAAGAGACTTTCTTTTGGTAGGTTCCATGTTTTTATAGCAATAGAACACAATATTGTGTGGGCCTTGCGAAATCAGTCAAAATCCAGTAAAACAGCCGGGAGCGAAGGGGATTGCTTCAGTGGAAATGGCTGGGAGTGAATGAGTTAATAAATTAACTTGGATTAACTTAATTCAATTGTGTGTTACCACTCAAGTAATTCAATTAAGTTGATCAACAATGTTCTTGACAATAATACGTTATGTATGACCTCACTAGTCTAAACATGACATTCTAATTAATATTACATTTGTGGAATATGAGTTATGAAGCAAAATCCAGCTGTTGTTATCCATCTCAGGGGGCGGCCATTTTGTCACTTGCTGTCGACTAAAGATGACATCACAGTTACACAGCTCACCTGTTTTCTGAAGCCGAGCTGTGATTGGTTGTTACCTGAGACCCGAGCAACTGTGATGTATTTTTTACGCGATAGCAAGGGGCAAAATGGCCGCCTTCTGATATTGACAAAAACTGCTGGATTTTGCTGCTTAACTCATTTTCCACTAATGCAATATTAACCAAAATACCATATTTAGACTAGTGGGGCTGCATAGAACATATTATTGTCAATAAAAAAAAATGTGGTTGACTTCCCTTTAAGCTTAGTTCATGTTTGACCAGCCATCGGTTAGCTAAACTGTGAAGTTAACACGGTTGACTTGTCTTGGTGGGTTTTTTAGTGACACGCAAAGTTAGATGTTGTGTCTCTCAATTTAAATTTGCAAACCATAAATGCTGCCATCTTTTGCCCCCGATTCTTCAACAACAAAAAAATCCTTGAATCAAAATGTAATCATCTTCGTCTCACCCTCCAGATGTGGCTTCTGCACTCCACATCATAGCATACTGGTGGTGGGTTGCCAGGTTGGAGCGCACTACACCAAAAATTACTTTCCTTTCAAAAACAAAAACAAATGGCATGCTGTCTTGAAAATTCACATTTTCCAATGTTAACAGGCAAGACTTGTCAAGTCGAAGTCAAATTGAGTCTTTCCGAGTCAAGATCAAGTTGATTGAATTTTTTTGGGGGGGGTAAGTTTTAGCCAAGCAAGTCCTGACTCCAACTGCACTGAAAAACATGATTTGGAACAAGCTTGATAACAAACACAAAAAAAGCGAGTCGACAAGTGGCAGTGCCTGTTTCTACACTGATATTCTGATTATTGGTTTGTTAGAACAGCCGCCGACGTGACACGGTGGATTATCAGCATGTATTCAGAGCACTCCGCAGATTTGCTTCCAACATTTGATGGAAACCCAGATTAATTGTTATAAATGTCCTTGCAGGAAATGACACTAGCGTGAGGCATCAAATTATGCACACCAGCGGCGTCACAACACGGAGGGAATCGTCCTTTCACATTTCCATTTTTATTGTTGGACAGTGCAGGTCATTTGCTGCACAAAGCGCCATCCGGCCTTGTTTGTTGTCAGCGGTTTGACGATTCAAACATATCCGTTGGCAACAAAAGCCGTGCATATACGAAATGGGATATTGGCCAAAGGAATGTTTTATGTTTAGATTGTGGTTGTAACTTACATATATTTGTATGTGTGTATGGTTTTTTTTTTTTATTCTGGTCAGTTCAATAGGCATTCGTGTCAAGAATATTGATTTTAAAGGAGAATTCAACCTTAAATACTTCTTGACAATAATATGTTACACGTGACCTCACTCGTTTAAATATGACATTCTGATTCATTAATTAATTACATTTGTGGAATATGAGTTATGAAGCAAAATCCAGCCGTTTTTTTATCCATCTCAGGGGGCGGCCATTTTGCCATTTGCTGTCGACTGAAGATGACATCACAGTTGCTCAGAGCTCAGGCAACGACCAATCACAGCTCACCTGATTTCTGATGCTGAGCTGTGATTGGTTGTTACCTGAGACCTAAGCAACTGTGATCTCATTTTCACTCGACAGCAAGTGGCAAAATGGCCGCCTTCTGATATTGATAGAAACTGCGGGATTTTGCTGCTTATATATATATATATATATATATATATATATATATATATATATATATATATATATATATATATATATATATATATATATATATATAAATAAATAAAAGGTCCATAAAGTCTTGTATTGGATGTTATTAGATTCTCCAGGAACAAAATGGTGTATCTCCCTCACAAAGAAGCTACCATTAAGTTTAGTGCGAGCTGATGAAGAACAATAAATATTCAAGGCGTGAAAGTGTCTTAAAATGAGAAATGTTCAGTCTGGCCTCTGCGTGAGTCATTTCTTCTCCTTCTACTTGTGAGACAAACACTGAAAGCCGGCGTCCTTTTCGTCTGGCAGAGGTGAAGTGAGGCAAAGGAGAAAAGGACGGACGATTCGTCCTAGTGCTTCACTGTCTTGTAAAATATCCCGCAGGTTACTCGCGTTGGATGGCGCTATCCGGCTCGTGCTTTGCATGGCTGGAATAATAGTGTGGATGGTGATCAGGGTCAATTTCGAATGCCGGTTACTAGTAGTCAAGGAGGCCGATAACCGATGTTCATTTTCAGTAAAAAAAAAAAAAGGGGGGGGGGGGTATTGGTGTAAAAATTATTTAAAATACAAATTCAAATCTTGACTTTGTTGCAATGTCTTAAAGCATGTTTATTGAACAATTGTTCAGCCTTCTCAAAATTTGGAAGTTTTTGTTGTTGTTTTTAATTTTAGGCAATAGTCGTTTCTAACAAAAAATGTTCAGGGAGCTCCCGAGGTGATCAATGCGTGTTAAGAAGTTAAATGGAAACTTAAACAAGTAAATACCATAGCTTTCTATAGCAAGGTTTACCAATTCCGGTCCTCAAGGTCCGGAATCTTGCAGGTTTTAGATGAAAATAACTCATCAAACAGTTTGCCAGCGATGATACATCAGTTACGTGATCATCTAAATGCACTTGAAAAACGACTTGGATTATCGTTGTGTTCCCTTGTTTTCCGCTCGGGTTAGATTCCAAAAAATGCCCACAATAAATGAAATCGGCGAAGTAGTTAGCTTTATGTTTTACATTCATTATAAATATTTTAAGGCTCTAAAACCCCTCACCACACGGTTTATAAACTTTTCTCAATGAGGCATTTACATATTCTCAAATTTCTCTCTTGTTTAAACATTCCCAATGTTCAAACTTTCATAAAATTTATAAAATACTGTAGGTACATTACCGTAAAAAAAAAATTATGCAACATTACACTAAAAAAAAAATCTGCGAAACAGCGAAGCTGCAAAAGGTGAACCTCAGATGTTTCTGTATTTTTGTCGTGTAAATTAACAACTCCAAGTCGAAAAACTGACGTTCATATTATTCCATGGTTCATTTGCCTTCATTTTAGTGTAACCTACAAGACAAAAACATTCATGTATAATAATATATAAATAATCTCATATTGTTTATCCAACAATTCCTCCAGTTTATTACAATACAGATTAATTTATTACTTGTGTTTGTTCAAATAAATACATCGGAAAAGAATCTTGAAATAAATAATTGTACATTAAATCACAATATTGAGGCGGTGGGGGGGATTCAGAATAAGATTATTTTTCAAAATTATTTAGCCCTAATTACAAATGCACATCAAACACACACCTATGAACCTGCACGTCACACACACACACACACACACACGAGTCCTCCAAACATACCAGAGGAGACCGGCGCCCCTCATCCTGGCCTCTGTCACAATCGCTTCTTGTCGCCAGGCTGTGTGTGTGTGTGTGCATGTGTGTGCGACTCCCTCGAGTGCGTTGCCAGGCAACCGCAGCTGCATTAATATGTAGTGGGGGGGGGGGGGTGGGGGGTGGAGTACGGGAGAGAGAAAAAGGGAGTAGGGGAATGCCTCTTGTCTGAAAAGGCAGCGCGAGGTGTCGGGTGCCCTTCGCATCACTCCTGACAAAAAGGTGCTCCAAAAAAACAACCTTCAAAGTTTGCTTCAAAAACTCTTTGACGCGGCAGCGGACGCGAAGTGAAATATTTTTTTCCCCCGCTTGTTTTGTTTGTTTGTTTGTTTGTTTGTTTGCAGAACTGAGACGAACGAGGAGGACGGAGGTGTTCACGTCAACTTGACAATCATCCTTCCACTCAGACAAGACCAGGCAGAACCATATGCGCGTTGGAGCTCCAGCAAGTTGAGAGATGAACAGTCAAGTGGAGCGCTTGGACGACAAGTGAACCCCCCCCCCCCCCCCCCCCCCCACCTCAAGGATGAGAGGGGTCCGCCGTCACTTTAGTTGTCTGCGCGCTCCTGGGAAGTGTCCACCTCCAGCATGTCCATGTTATTCCTGATACTTTACAAGGTAGGTCTGCATATTTAACAGGATGAATGTATGTATGTATGACCTGAGGTTATGTATACTTTATAAAAGAGGGGTGAATGATGTTTTTGTGTGAATCATTCATGGCGGTGGCCAAAAAAAGACGCTCCGGGGTGATGGTCGTCATGTCATGCGTGCTGTTAGCAGGTTAAAGTGGCTCTTACGTAACATAACGGCAACAAGGACTTTAATTGACGTCTGACCCTCGGCAACATGCTCGCTTCTTTTTAGCGGATTTATTCGGCCGTGCATTTTTTTTTTTTAATGTAGGCTTGACCCTTAGAAGCTTTTCTTTCAAATATGTGCTCACGGGACAATTCGTTAAGTGCGCCTCACAGTTTTGAAACTTGTCATCATATTTTGGTTGCATGTGCAGCATCTTTAAGCGACTAAAGGCAAGCAAAACTTTATTTTTATGGGGGGGGGGGACAACTCTTAAGTTTAGAAATGAGCTACGTAGGCAATATTAGTAAATTAAATGTGTTGTCATATGGACAAACAACCCGTAGAGAGAACATGCGAAGAAGTCCATGGCTGAGATTTGAACCCCGAACCTCAGATGTGCTAACCACTACTCGACACTTTGCATTGTGCAGAAGAAGGCGATGACGTTTTGGCCATACATCATTGCATTCTCTTTGATTCCTTCATATCTGGAAAAATAAATTGCTAATAATACAGATGTGGTAACCGCCGAGCCAATTGAAATTCTGTTGCTGACCAAATTAGCAGCACCGGAGCATGTTAACAGTCAGAGCACAGAATCAATTAGACAATTTTTGTTCCTAGAAAGCTCTCTGGAAGAAAAAAAAAAGAAAAAAGAGTTGGAGTTCCAGCAGAATAGACTGACACGTGATCAGCTCCACAATTTTCATGTCATGCTTGTCAAGTCCTTGACTTTTTTTGTTCCCTCCAGCTTGTCTCATTAAACTCAGCATTCATGTTTTTGGAATGTGGGAGGAAGCTGGAGTTACCCCATGCAAACTCCACATAGGAAGGCGGGAGTCGAGATCCAAACTTCAAAACTCTTAGGCAGAGTGCCCACCAATTGTTAAAAATAATAATAATAAATCAATCTCCAATGGAGTAAATAAACCACCTCATGGCAAAATTCAGGAATTGTGATTAAATGTTTTGATTGTCTGGCCTTGGTGGAGGTCCAGTTACTGTATTAGCATACAACAAGTAACCCCCAAGGACCACATGAGTAGCCCACGGGCCTGTTCTAAAAAAATTGCTCACCAGTGATGGGACATTGTGATTTCCTTGGAAGAGATTTAAACAAATATTTGTTTCCTAATTAAAAAATAATTAACATAATCAGTGTCATCACATAAATGAGTAATATTAATTACAGAAGTTAATTTGAGCAGAAGTGTGTAACATCCCTTTGTGTTTTTTATGTGGACCTTTCCCCAGTTATTTCAACTAACTTACCTATTTGCAGATTTTGTGCTCATTCTGAAACATGCCACATACGCATTTTTACCAAAATCAAATCATCTGGAAGCCCGTTGTTTTTATAATTGACACGGTATTAAACTATATGGGTATCATAGTTTGCCGCGTATTTACAGTTTAAACAATGACAGGCAATCCATTACTCACAGTCAATCCATAAAAGACTGAAAAGAAACCGCAAGTTCATTCCAGCTGACGGTACGAGACGCTTTCTAATCTTCAAGTGTGTAGCGGTGGGCGTGCACCTGCATGCGCATTCTGAGACGCCAAAAGCGAGCGTGCCTTGTCGGCGCGCGTTAGCATCTGGCCCTCCTTGTTTGACATGCTCGCGATTATTCACGTGGCAAACGGTTTCACTCTTCACTGATCTGCGGATGTTAGCTTCTATTAGGCGCAAGCCAGCAGGAGTGTTTGGATTCGAGGTCTGGCATCACTTCTTCTGTCTGCTCCTTTTTTTTTTTTTTTTATCTTGTTGTGTTTTGTTTTAAACGCCTACGGGCTTGTTGCTGCACAGGTGCGAGCCCGGTCTCGGAAGGATAATAACTCGGGGAAGAAGAAAAAGGTTGGACTGCCGAGCGGCCTTGACAACGACGGCTCGGATTAATCAGGCGTGAAAGTGTTCAAATGAGCTGTTGAGTGACAGGCCAAATCAATAGTGAGAGATAACAGAATCCTCTGTACTTCTTCCGGATGGGGCAAAGTCAAATAACGAATCAATTGGAGCCATTGCCAGGAGGAGGAAAAATGATCTTCCCTCTGCCTATGGTAATAAGCACGGGCGAGTCTTTCTTGTCGGGCCAATTTCAAGTTCATACGAAATGTATCGGGCAAATATGCAGATGCAGGGTGTCCCGCAAAACTGACATTGCCTAAAAAACGTAGCCCAGTGTTTTCCCACCTTCCCTGAGCCAAGGCACGTATTGTCACGCTAATAATGTAACCGCCTAACTCATTTCTTGTCTCATTGAAGATTAGCTATTAGCATGAAATTATTAACGTTAAAATCATAGCAATGGACTTTTTGGTATTTTGACCATTTTTCATTTTCTGAGAAGCGAAACGGGTTGTAAACGTTTTGGCAATGGCAAAGAGTGGATACTTTGGAGTAAGGGTTAATCCCCTTTCGTGGGTAAACTGCATGCTTAGTAAGTCTGTGATTGACTGCTAGTCTAGTACTTTTCATTTCTGGCCCCTGATCAACTCCTTTGTTGTTCTGGCAGATGCTGTTTTGCATCCTGTTGACCTCGTGGCCTCACAGTTCTCAGATCCAGGTTCCAATCTTAGCTTCAATCTTCCTGTGGGCAGTTTGGAAGTTGTTTTTTGTTATGTTTTTGACTTAATGAAAATCAATACTCAGATGTATTTTTTTTTAGCTACATGTTTCGCAAATGACTATCTTGAGTAGCAATGAGTAGCTTAGCTTGTGTGTTTCAATTTGGTGTACACTGTATGGGCACTTTGGAGGAAAACATGCTCGATGGTGTCATCATCTCCACCGTCACTAACGATCCTGCCTCGCCTCTAACTCTCTCTTTCATCTCCTCTACCTCTTGAGAGTTGGCAGACATCTTATAACGTTCACAAAGATCTCCTGTCAGGTAGTGGGGACGCCCTCTTTATGATGCTCCCCAGGAGGAGCAATCAAGGCCCGTTGTTTAAAAATCAGAGAACCAACGCTTGAAGTGCAACAACAAAGCCCCCAAAAGAGAATTTATGGATCACGAGAGCAACAGGTCCCGATGTTTGTTTCCCCCTTTTTACCGTGAACAAGGTTGCACAGAGCTCATTCTGATTCCGATTCACGATGCACACAAGACTGGAAGAAGACTTGCAGGTGCGCACAAGGAGTTGGAGACCTCAATGCAGCAGGCGCCGTATAATTAACTCGCACTTATTTTGCATTTTATTTGCCAAGGAACTATATCGATGTCAGCTGAGGAGCTTCATTTGGACAAAAGTAGTGCTTTGTCGCCATCTTCTGGCATCTCAGTACGGCCCCAAGTAACTATTCTGTGGTGCATGCTGCCAACCCATCACCAAAGCTAAGCATATGCAGTATACTCTTATATTAAAGTATGCTAAAGGCAGTCATAAGGAGATAATTATCACTTTAAGAAAGGGGAAAAAAACAGATTTTGGCACCTATTTTAATTTTTTTGTAGACAAAAAGCTAACAAAAAAAATACATAAGTTACTCACGCTTGTGTGCTCATGGCCAAGAATTTTTGTAATTGATCATACAAATCGTACTCCAGCCTTTCCACTTCCTGTCAGGAAGTCTATTTTTGGTTCACTATCAGCCTACAAGCTTTTGCTGTCGCTAGTCGCCGTGTGCAACCCACTGACCTGCAAAAGAGACAGCACGTTTCTCCTGAGAGGTTTCGGATGCCAACTCGCACAAGCTGCTGCGCCTCTGGGATCTACGACGACGACAGCAACCAAAAAAAAGAATATACTATGGTTACTTTTTATACACGCCTCGCCGCAGGCTGCATAAAACAATACACAACGAGTTGAAACTCGGGAGTGTGCCATCATTTTTAACGGCTGCAATCAACAGCTACAGGAAGACGGTTTCAAGCAGAAATCCTCTCTAAAGGCCACAGCTTGTTTTCAACCGTACCCCTCATTGAACGACAGACGAATGAATGTTTCAGGGTTGTGAACGCTGCACAGAGCAGATGGCTGATATTCTATTAAAGAAAAACGCCTCCACCTAATTTATTTTTGATAGGAAAATAGTTGTGAAAAAAACATGGCGGCACGCAGGCGGCTAAGTAACATGCGAGAGGCAAGATGACAGTGTTTTTTTTTTTTTTACTATTTACAGATTGGGGGCTATTTTTATGGTGGGGTTTTATCCATGCATTCGCTTTAATCAAATGGAAAATTTCCAAAATTTGGACAGACTTGCTTTTTGTTGGAATTGTGAGAATGTCCTGTCAACAAAAACATATAGCTCAAAATGTTGGCTTTTTTTTTAATCTAAAAAAATGAAAAAAAATGTTAAATGCTAAGAAATGGTAAAGCAAAAAAATAAAAAATAAAAATATTCAATAATAATGATAATAATTATAATATTAATATTAATAATAATAATAATAATTTTTATTATTATTATTATTATAGAAATAATATAAAATATACAGATGTTTTATATAAATACTTTTTGTCGAGACAGGAACCAATTTTGCAGTACCAATTTTTTTATTTTAATATAAATTATTTTGGGGGGGAGGGGGGGTTATGAAGAAAAAAAACATTTTCTTTGTTTTGTTTTGTTTCTACTTTTTGGGTTAAACTATATCATGTATGTTTACATGAATTTCTGTGTTCATTCCAGACTGGTGTGAAACGCAAACTCCAAATGCTTCCGGGGAAAATGATCAACTCTGTCTATAGTGATGAAGAAAGGGGAAGCCAAGACAAAGAAAGCAAGGAGGAGACCATCTTGGCCATGTTGGGCATCATCGGGACCGTTCTCAACTTGCTGGTCATCATCTTTGTCTACATCTACACCACGCTGTAGAGACGTTCTACATCAAAAAGAGCCATGACGACCGATGTGCAGACATTTGTTGGAGGGCTTTGGCGGAGCAAAGACAGGAACGGGATTAAACGAAATCGAAGGCCATGCGGTGGACGTGCAAATATCCACAATATTGGCTTGCACGTACAGAATGCGCCAGACTGATTTTGACTTTAAAGTCTTTGAAGTGCAGATCCCCCTCCTCAGATGCATCGCAAAAGACTGCAATGACTTTTGGAAGAAAAAAAACATTTCATAATACTATATATTCTTATCTTAAATGTGTTTCAGATTTTCTTCTGCGGAATGAACAATGTGAAATGAACAGAGACTTTTTTTTTAGACGCGTTTCTCAACAAAACAGAAAATTAAGTTATTTTGAACAGACTTGGAAAGGAGAGCTGTTGGATTGAACTTTATTTTGAGTTTCCATGCCATATTCTTCAGGAAAAGAGTACCCTTGGCTAGCGCGTGTGTGTGTGTGTGGGGGGGGTTGTGTTTCCTATAGGTAAAATTGGTGTGAGTTTTAAGTGCTGAAATCATCAGAAGGCCATTCCTTCTTCTCCCTCTTCAGATAGTCAAGTCAAATAGTCCAGTTTGCATCAAATTCAAGACATGATTCATCAATAATTGACTGAACTTTTTTGCCCAAATTAGCCAAAAAGGCCAGAAGCGTTCAATCCATCAAAATTTGAGCTGGCAACTACGCCTTATATGAATTCGTAGAAAAGTTCTCATCAGGTTATTATCATCCACTCAATGCTTCAACCTGTATACGATACAGGCATGTACATACGTACACTTTTAATATTCATTTATTGGAGGGATTTTTATAAATTTCTTACATTGTGAAATCCAAGAGTTATACTGGACATGACCCGGGGCAAAATAGATGTTTTCCGCTAATGTTGATTTGATTAAAAAGGGTAATTTTGTGGAATTGGAACTTATGTGATCTGAACCATTTGTACAGCGGAACCATTGAAACTGAATTTTGCTGGGTGACTTTCACTTTTCATTTAAAAATATTTTATAAAAGTGAATTAAATAATTCAGGGTCAATATTAAAACCTGTACATGCAATGTTTTAATTAACGTTTTAACATTCCTAACTGTTATACTAGTAAAAAGTGATGTTCAAATTGCACAAGTGTCATTTTGCTATAAGTATCTTTTTTTTATATATATATATGTGAAAGGACTTACTAAGTTCAATGATTGTGTTTTCTTGAAAACAGAAAATCACAGAACATTCACTTCCACATTTAGCAACATTTCAGGCAAAATTAAACCAACACCTTTGTAAAATCTGTTATAAAGAATATGTTGTTGAAATTGAGAAAAATACATTTTAAAAAAATTCTGTTTTGACAATGATTCTCAAAATGTAGAACAGCTCCCTCTATTAGTATAAGGAAGAAGAAAAAAAAGCCTAATTACAATTCAGCTGTATTTGAACTTTTCAGTTAAGTAACGTTTGCATTCAACCTAGAAAAAAACTGTTTGTTTTTAAACATGCATTTTAGGTGAAACCTTAATTTACCGGTACATTTATGTGCAATACATAATGGGCATAACGGGACAGGTCATTATTATTCGTGGATGCCGGTGAGTTTTTTTTTTTTTTTTTTAATTTTCTTTTTTTTAACATTTGCCATGACAGTCACGTTGCAGATGAGAAACTTTGTTGAAATGCATACAGAGTTAAAAAAATATATAAATAAAAAGGGTGTTTTATCAACATTGTGTAAATGTGGCCTGGCAGCTAAGCCACTGAGAAAAAGTCTGACAATATTTGCTGACATTATACATAATGATGTTTTAAACGTCTTTTTTCCAGAACATGTGTGGTTTAACTCCTGATTGTATTCACTTTTGTGGGTGTTGGCAGTTCTGCTGTATTTTGCAAGCGTACCTAATGTACAGTCTAGGGAAAACTGGTGACCTGCATGTATAGCGCCAGTTGGTCATCAAGTCTACATCGTGAAAAACCTCATGACTTCAAAAAGTGCCTGAGACCCCTTTGTGTCTCTCCATCACCTTCTCATGGAACGGAGGCAAAATGAGACCAGATGGGAGCTTTCTAATAAAAGCGGGAAAAAGCTGCGTCCTCATCTGACCACCACGGGACTGCGCGCTTCCAATGCGGATCAATAAAGTACTTCTGTTGAAAAACGAAGGCCTATTAAGCACACAGGACACACGCAGAGAAGTCTGAATGTATTCTTAATTATCCCCATGGTTTAGCTGGCTTTCAGAAATGTATTTAGTTACACTATTTTGCTCTTTAAGTGTATGGATCCGAATGGCACTCCTTGACTTGTTTGCTGCAAATGTGAGTTGTTTTTTTTCATACTGCAATCTTTTTGTAAAAGGAATAAAGTGATGTGAAGAAATTACTGTTCATGTGTTCTGATTATGAAATGAAATTGCGTTTATGATCTACTAATAACAGTAGTTAAATAATGAGTTAAAAAATGGCAAGTTACTTTTATATTACACCTTTGACATCGAATTGAAACTATTTAAACTCTGTCTTGAAGTCATCAGTTCTCTCTCCGATTGAACATGTCATCATCATTGCGCTCTCTCTCTCTCTCTCTCTCTCTCTCTCTCTCTCTCTCTCTCTCTCTCTCTCTCTCTCTCTCTCTCTCTCTCTCTCTCTCTCTCTCTCTCTCTCTCTCTCTCTCTCTCTCTCTCTCTCTCTCTCTCTCTCTCTCTCTCTCTCTCTCTCTCTCTCTCTCTCTCTCTCTCCTGATTATGATTATTCATCAAATAAATATATATCTCTCTCTTTATATATATATATATATATATAAACCAGAACTGTAACTTGGAGCACAAGAATGCGACACAGCACTGAAACACAAACCAAATCTCTCAGAATAAATTCACTTTTTTCCCCTTTTCTTGTTTTTGTACTTCTTCCTTGAAAGTCACGCACCATGTAAGTCAGAATCATTCCCCGAATCTCTCTGGTAACACGTGAATTAAACCCTTTTTTGGTGGAGGAATTTAAAGTCTTCGTTCAAAGAGCGCAAATTAGCATCAAAAGGGTATTTGAGGCAGCCCAGCTGCTTAAATTCACGCATGCCCTTCAGCTGGCTTTAAACTCTGTTTCACCTGGACCCAGCAGGCGCACACTTCAAAATCACTGTGAGCAACATCGGGCAGAATCCTAATGTGGATTATATACCTTTAGAGAGTCAGTTAGCAGTGTACTAAATCAGGAAAATTGTGAGAATCTTGGAACTGTGTATATGTCATAAATGTGGGGATTTTTATGGAAACAGGTAACAGTGGTCAAGAGGGACCTTAAAACAGTCCAGAGAACTGTCTGCGTAACCACCACATTTGCATGGGTTCCGGCAGAAGAAAAAAAAAGAGAAGCATCAATTTTGTTAGTTACAGTAGGACTAAATGGCCTTTTACCTTAAAATTTGAGACTGCTTGTCCACAGTCCTGGATTTTGTCTTTTGATTTTTGGGCGGGGGCTCTATGGTCCTTCTTGCTTGCCCCCCAAGAAGTCTACAAACGGCCGTGATTGCACGTCCATGCAGACGTTCCAACAAGCTGAGCTGATAAGTAACAAACAAAAACAAATGCCATCTGCCGCACGGTCCACACCAAATCAACCAGCACGCTAACAACGAGCAGCGTCCAGCATTCTCTTTTTTTATTCAAGCTAAGTTGCTGCTGTGAAGGCAAAAACACACTATAATTTAATTTTAAAAGAACAAATATTGTTCCCAGTGGGGCGTGCACATTTGCAGCCTTTAAAGGGGAAGTCAACCTTTGACAGTTCTTGACAAGAATATGTTTTATGTGACCTGACTATTCTAAACATGACATTCTGATTAATATTACATTTGTGGAATCTGAGTTTTTTTAAGCAAAATCAAGCCATTTTTATCCATCTCAGGGGGCGGCCATTTTGCCACTTGCTGTCAACT
Organism: Leptonotus elevatus; assembly: GCF_054856555.1. Taxonomy (NCBI): domain Eukaryota; kingdom Metazoa; phylum Chordata; class Actinopteri; order Syngnathiformes; family Syngnathidae; genus Leptonotus; species Leptonotus elevatus. The sequence continues at coordinate 6,846,909 of NC_141252.1, forward strand.
GAAGATGACATCACAGTTGCTTAGGCAACGACCAATCACAGCTCACCTGTTTTCTGAAACTGAGCAGTGATTTGTTGTTACCTGAGACATGAGCTGTGAAGTCATTTTCACTCGACAGCAAGTGGCAAAATGGCCGCCTTCTTATATTTTGCTGCTTAACTCATATTCCACGCAATATTATTATACCGTATTTAGACTAGTAAGGCTGCATAAAACATTGTCAAGAAATTCACCCGCAGCCATTTTCACTGAAGCAAACCCCTTCGCTCCCAGGTATTTTACTGGAGTTTGACTGATTTTGCAAGGCCCACAGAATATTGTGTTCTATCGCTATAAAAACATATAAAAACCTACCAAAAGAAAAATTTGAGTCTCTTCTTTCGTCAGGGGAATTTTTTTTTAAATTTCTATCTGTTTCCGTTTTGCAGATATTAGCATTAAAATATAGCTAAGTTTCATCATTATTCACATATCTGATTAAAACTGTGGGGAAAAGGGCTTTTTGCAACATGGGCCTGGTTGATCTCTTACGCTCTGCTGCCACCTGCTGGCCGTTTTTGTAATAACTACCATTGCTTTAAGTGTTCTATTCAGTTCAGAGGCTGCATCAAAGCCTTCTGTAAACTCTGCCATTAAAATTAAAAAAATAAAAATAAATAAAAATAAAACATTTATACGTTTTTGGAAGAAAATGAGTTAAGACTAACAACCCTCTCAACATTTCATTACAAACCACCACATGTGGAAATAATTAGACTTGACTGCGAAAAAGGGTCAAACGAACACGTTGCTGTAATTAAATCTGAGCTGTGTGCTTCAAGAAGCGGATTCCGTTAAAAGCATTTATTTTTTTCCAATGCGACCTTAAGGTAACAAGCGCTCATAAAGCATGCATCGAAAAATGTGATGCAATTTCATCGCTGCGGTTTTGCACAACAGGCTGAGAAGCGGAGAGGCGAGGAGCTTGTATCTGGAGCCTTCGATCTGATGTCCACATGCACTTCTCAGATGGATTACACACTCTTTTTTTTTTTTTCATTCCTGAGGTGAGATTACATGTTACATGCTTTTCAGATATCTGCAGCTCGCCGCTTTGAATCAGACTGGCTTGCTTTAATAGTTAACGGTCAGTCATCATTAACTGGTTTTGGTATCTCTAATAAGGTTATTGTTTTAGATGGTTTGTCATGAAGTCAAATCTTTTACAAGATGGGGCTTCTTTTTTGGCCAGGAGGATTACATCAGCCTGAAAAGAAAAAAAAAATCACGAAAATACAACAATAACAAAATCCACTTATTTTTTGGAATTCCCTGACATGGATTTGTTACAAAACTCAACAACGCCATCCTCGTTTTTGTAGTGAAGATGAAAGTAAGTGTTGCTGTCAAAATAAGTGAGGAGAGGCTGACAGGCTTGTGAGGAATAACAACCAGAGGCGAAGATGTAAAAGATTAATGAGCGGACGCCGTCAAGAACAAATCACTCACATAAAAGCTCCGTCAACACTGGCAACGTGACTGCCCACCCCCAACCTCGGCATCAAAACACCCGTTCCTCTCTCAACCTGTCATCGTTTCTGTGTTTGCAGCACAACGTAGATGTGACGATGGACGCCGCGCTTAATCAAATGTGAATATATTGCACACGTATGATTCACAACCATACATTAGTGTCAAAGTTAGAATCAACTTCACACATTCAGCTGTGAAAGCGAAACTACAGGTGTTGTGTTTTGTGCTTCCGTTTCCATTTTTCACACAGGTAATTTGTCAAATGTATTTTTTTCCCTAACCTTCTATTGAAAGCGAGTGCTGAGAAGAAGCAGCAGTTTAAACTCAACGAAAACAAGATTGAAAACAACTTTAATGACACAAACCCACCAGTAGATGGCAGTGATGCACCATTTCAGATATGAGATCCACTGAATGAAATATCGAATACAGTATGCGTTAGCTCAATAAAGGTTTGGAAGCTCTGCTGTAAACACCAAAGACATCTTGCCATTGACAGACGACTAGTCCAATGTATCGATTCTAATTTCCTCAATCGATTCGATTTCGATTCACACGAGTTCTGTTCGATTTGATTTCGATTTTTAGATTCGATATACTTAATTTCAATCCAATCAATTATTTAACTTCAATTCTTCTTAGATATAAAAACTCCACAATCATTAAATTCCAAATAAAATTTTGCGGAGGCAGTAACAGCAAAATAATGAAAGTAACACGTTATAAATCCCTTGAGTGTTACACAAACATTGACAGATTAAGGATGAGATGAAAATATGTTCATAATTATAATTCAATAATTGGAAATATACATTTAAAAAATATTCTGAATTATCTTAAAGTGCAAAAAATTGGGTATTTCATAAATGTAAGAAAATACATGTGAATGGTAAATTTCAATTAACAGTAAGACACAAAAAAGTTATGGGAAAAGAGATATTAAAATAATCGAATCATGGTTTTATGAATGATATTAGGCTCAAAAAGTAAAATTGTGTCGATATTGATTATTCGATTTTTTAAACCCAGCACTAGTCCAATGTGCACCCCCGCCTCTGGCCCTAAAGTCATTTAAAAAATGTACAGAAGGACAATCAAGACAACATAAGGCAACCTTCCGTGCGATCACGTTCTTACATCGGGTTCGGCGCTGGTCTGCGAAGTGACAGACGGCGAAAGGTCAGCCACGAACAGTCCTTGGCGGCATGCGACGCTAAAAGGCTGCCGTGACCTTCAGGCGGTAGCGTTACCACAGGGGGAAGAGTTATGATGGGGAGGGGGGGTTAATTGCAACACGGGGCCGTGATTAGCGAGTTAGTCGCATGGAATGCAGTTACGTTTTGAGAATACGAGTATTGGTGGATCCGGCGGATGGATGGATGCAAGTGTTGACCCAGCAATTTTAAAAGTGTAAAACGGCCACAATATATACATACCCCAAATTAATACCGTATATGCAAATTACTGCAACCATCTCCCAAGGTGCCGGCATATCACACGAGCCGCATACCAAATCACTGTTGAGCTGATCCACAACACAAGGCCAGCAAGCAACGCCAGTTAATTGCCCAGCTTCGCCGCTAAAATGTCACACCGGCGCCCTTCCCATGTGGAGCGTTCTCATCTGCTAATAAATGTTTGCCTTCGCCTCAGTCAGCTCTGAGGCACATTACCGTCATACAACGGCATACTGGCAACAAAAAATAAAAATAATAATAATAATATCAAGCGCACCTGGCCGCTGATGTAATTAACTGCTCTTATGAGATCTAATTGAGCTGGGGGGGGGAGCATTTTTAATGTGACGGCTCGTTTAGCGCGGGTGCTAATCAGATAGCAGCGCAAGGGATTTACACGGTTGTAAATAGGGAGGTTCAAAACTGCTAATGTCATTTGCTCACCTATAATTGTTTTTTTCTTTGCAACCTAATTAACAACTACAGTGTTACTCTATTTTTGCAAGAATGAAGAAAAATAGCACTTTTTTTTTTTTTTAACCATACCATAATTTCTCCAGCTACTAATGAAAGACACTATTTGGGCAAATATGGTATACAGCATAACATAAGTGTCCTTGTCATGTAATATATACATGCATGCAATTCCCTATTGAAAGACATTTCCCTCCAACGCATTTTGCTTTGATTCTAACCAGCAATTAGGGAAGACGGTATCTCATTTATATGCTAATACAACATCTCTGATGTCATCTCAGACAACGCATGGCATCACAAGCAGAGCACCAGTGTGAGCCTGCCTGAACGCAACGATCGGAAACGAGAGGTCAATGTCTGAGGCCACTCTGCTTTTATATTGCGTCTGCGTGCGAGTGCGTTTCGGAATTTAATTTACTACATATTGACTGACATATTGTTTGGCCAACGGTAGTAGTATGCATGCATGTGTGTTTATTTGTTTGAGAGATGCCTGCGCAAGAAGCAACCTGTCTTTTTATATTTCATGGAAAATTCCTTGAAATTTAAAGCTTAAAAAGTGACTCTTTTTTTTTTTGAAGGGGAATCGACCCCCAAAAAATTCTTGACTGATTCTTGAATGATATGTAATATGTGACCTCACTAGTCTGAACATGACATTCTGATTAATATTACATTTGCGGAATATGAGTTATGAAACAAAATCCATTTTGCCACTTGCTGTTGACTGAAGTTGACATCAATGTTGCTCAGGTTTTAGGTAACAAGCAATCACAGCTGAGCTTTAGAAAACAGGTGAGATGTGATTGGTCGTTGCCTGGGAAACAGCAAATGACAAAATGGCCGCTCCCTAAGATAGACAAAAACGGCTGGATTTTGCTTCATAGCTCATATTAATCAGTGTTATGTTTAAACTAGTGAGGTTACATATAACATACTATTGTCAAGAAATGTTTATGGTTGACTTTAAGTGAAATGTGATGTCCATTAGTTCAAGCAAATGCAAATGCAAATGCACGTGCACGTATTTTGTGCATATTTAAAATAGCATTTTTGTCATAGATCTGATTAGGAAGTGTGTGGTATATGTGGCCCCCCCAGTCGCGATAAAAACAATTGTGGCCCCCTCCATCATTGAAGTTAACCACCAACTTTTCATGTGATTTCCTCTTAAAAAATACAAAAATACATTGAACATTTTGTAATACTTTCACATTCCCGAATGTGTGTGGTGAGTCTTTAATGTAGCAGCACCAGGACATAAATGAGAAACACAGTATTGATTTTCAATCAAAACATTGCTCGCTTTTGTTGCATTTTCTTAACCTTGCCGTCCCCTCAACTTGAAGCTGCCCAATTCAATTTTTCTGCACTGGATTGTTCCCCGACTGAAAGAGGGCTGTAATTTACTTTTAGCTGCTGCAAAAGGCATCTGTTGTTGCGGAAACACAAAACAGGTAAATACAAATTGTATTTACAAAAAGAAAAAAAGGAAAAAAATCTATAAGAGGGGGGGGGGGCTGCAGGTCACGCTGCCCTTCCTTACATTAATTTTGCCATTTGTTGTGAATGATTTGTAATTCAAATGTCTTCATGTTCTCTATATGTTTAATCCATTTAACTATTCAAATAATTGCTTTCCTAATTTATTGTAAATAATGAAATTATTACATAAAATATTTTATAAACACATTTCATTATATTTAAATTAACTCATTAAAATTAGCATATATTTTACATAATTTACATACACAACTATTTTATATCCCCGCAAATCCCAGTTAAGATATGAAAAATCGTACTTGTGTCTTTTTCAAGGGCTTTTCGTTTGGGAGGAGTTTAGGTCCTGCGTTAGTGCTGGTCACCACATGCCCAAAAACCACAGTTGTCTCCTTGCAACTCCTAAACTTCTGATGTAAACTCAGTCACTTTGAAGCCAAAGTAAGAGCGTTGAATTATTCAACCCAGTCCGCTGAGCTCAAATGTGACGAGCAAACAAACAACGGCCACGGAGCTGTGAGAGAAGATTCAAATAAGCTCACGTAGACGATGCCTCGTTTGGCGCGGCAGTTTGCTTTCCGGATGCAGGCAAATGCGACGAGGATAAGGAGTTGCTTTCAATGAAATCGCCTGAAGATCTTGTATCAATAAAAAAAAAATTCGTTCTAATCATAGTGACATTACAAGCCTGCTTCCTTATCAAATAAATGTCTTAATGTGACCTTATTATGAGATGTAGCCCCGCCCACTTGACTTCCACTCATCCCCAAAGCATCACCGGGCTGTGATTTGCATAATCAGCCATATGTCAATGTACGTTTACTGCATTCCTATTACGTTTACCTCACATTTGGATTGAGGGAAGTGCAAACCTCTTCACACACAAAAATCTCAAGACAAAGTTATTTTTATTAATTTTTTTGTAGAGGAGCCCTTTGCCATTGTCTATTTAAAAAAATACTACAAATAATAATAATAATAATAATAATTTAAAACAGTATAAAATGTCAGGTAGGTGCAATTGTGTACACTGTATGCAATAATAATATAAGGTGATTTAAAGATAAGAATTTCAAGTCATTTTCCGTCTTTACATAATGTCAGTGTCGATGATGAAGAAATAAGACTACATTGCTGTATACGTCGCTTTTGCAGGTGGGCAGTGCAGAGATGTTCAATATGTGCAAGATAATGGAGGTGAGCCTCCTCCACACCTCGGCTACTGCCCACGCCGTCGCTTTCTTGGGCAGACACACACGCACACACACACACACGCATGCGCACGCACGCACGCGCAGTCTGTGTTCTCTGTCAAGTTGTCTCCGGGCTGTCATGGAAGCATTTTGTGATCTCGTCTTCCTCACTAACATAAACGCCTCACGCTGTTTGGGAGTCCTGAGCTGGTTTCAAACCGGCAGTCACAGGCGCACTAATGATGCCAGTCATCAGCATGTCCATGTGTGTGCGTGTGTGTGTGAATGTGTCCCTTTCTCTTTAACCCTATAAAGTATCATATTAAATACAGGACATTTTGAGCCCGCTATTTCATGAGTATATTTTTTTCCCCATTAAAATCCTGACGTATATGATCGGACACATGCATTGCACGGATGATCCATTAGAGGGCAGTATCACCCAGCTGGTGGCTTTTCCAGAGATCTTGCAAGATTGCCTCAATTGAGAAAGGAGAGTCGCCTATACTTATTAATATTGTTATTTCTGATTTTGGGAAATACTAATATGTTTGATTTGATCTGTTTATTATTATATATTTTTGACAATTATAACTGTACGAATTTAAAGCATTGTGACCAGATGTATCAAATATGACAAGTTAAAAGTTATATGGAAGTAGATTTTTTTTTTTTTTATTGTTTGTTCAAAAGGACCAATAAATACTCTATTTACAAAGAATCTGAATTTCCTATCATATATTTCATGGTTCAGGCTTTTTAGAATTAAGAAATCATCTGAATCATTTCTAGGATCAACCCGTTGCAACATTTTGTATTTTTTTAATGAAGTAGGGACGAATAATTTAGAAAAAATAATCGAATTGGAATTAAGCAATACATTAAAGTGCCCTCGGGCTGACATTGATAATGTCACAGCTCACCTGTTTCCTGGGTTTGGTCTCGTGACGTTCGCAATCCGAGCCTGAGGGCACTTTGACGTCAATTCCGACGGACAGCAGAGGGCAGTATAAGGCCAAAATGGCAGCGCCCTGAGATTGATGACAATGGATGGATTAATATGCTTCGTTTATTCCATGAACCCAATATTAATATTATTGCAATTGTTAAAGATGTATAATATATTCAGAAACAAATCACTGAATTCTCTTTAATGGTGTGAAACAAAGTTCAGCGCTGTATTCTTCTAAAACAATAATAAATCTACTCACCCTGTGTTGGTGCATGATGGACAGAAAGTGGAGGCGGAAGACTTCCGAAGGCGAGTCAAATTAAAAGCATCACACGTGGTCCTACAAAAAAAAAAGTAAACCATAGATCAGTCATAAGTGAATGAAAATGCCTGGGGAGTGAGGTTCTTCACATCATGATAAGAGCTGACTTTGCAGTGATTATTATTATTATTTCTTTAATTGTTTAGTTACGTAAATAAACACCCCTGGCGACTTCAACTTTGTCAATGTTGCTGTCACTGTAAACAGGGTTGATTTGTAGCTTCTTTTTGTCTCACAAACATTTTTAACAAAACTTTTGTGAAGAGTTGAACCCATTATATTTTTGTGAGACTATTTATTGAGGGGGCCAAGATTAGGATAGGTCAACTTGTGACATTTCCCTTTGCTTCTCAGTGAATAATTGATAAATGTTAATGCCGTAAATGAGGCGATAATACGAAGGAGATGGATATCTGTAAGATTATATAATATAATACCCCTGAAGAAAAAAAATTATAGAGATATAGAGATCGATATAGATAGCGATATATAGATAGCGATATACAGATAGCGATAGCTAGATAGATAGATAGATAGATAGATAGATAGATAGATAGATAGATAGATAGATAGATAGATAGATAGATAGATAGATAGATAGATAGATAGATAGATAGATAGATAGATAGATAGATAGATAGATAGATAGATAGATAGATAGATAGATAGATAGATAGATAGATAGATAGATAGATAGATATTTTGAGAACCACTGCAAAGGTTGGGATACACTGCATTAACTTATTAGCTTGCATTAGCTTACTTAACGCTGTTTGTTTACCAACAGACGGAAAGATTCAAATCAATTTACCATCCCAGACCTACTAAAACAGGCTCAATTCCTCATCGTGTGCATATGGCAATAAGAATTCATTCATTTGTTTGCCTGGACAAACCAAAACTGTAGATAATGTCAACATTGCTTGTTCAAAATGTTCCCAGCAAGGGTGACAAAACAACAGTGCGGTAATTACAGGAGTTTAATTGGACGACATTGATAGACACGCAGAGAAGCTAATTAAATAGAGCGGTTCGTCACATTTGGATGCTGACAAACAGGCTCAGGTATAATACACGGATTGATTAGCAGCCACTTTTTCCTCCAGCCCTCACAATGATGCCTTTGGCCTGGTAAGTAATTAGGAAGTGAGCACATGCTGCTATTGAGTGGCTCGCAGAGGCTGGGGGAGGCACTAATTGTTTTTTGTTGATTGCTCGGCCTTTTTGACGGAAAAGGAGGACTCTTGACCATGCTAGCGAGAGTGTGGTTTACACAAGAGAGCCTGAAAATATTAGAAATACAGAAGTGCCTTTTGATATGAATAAACCAACTTTTAGTTTTGCCTTGGGTAGCTTAATGCTAACATAGAATGCAAAACCCCATATACTGGCTAATAAATGGCATTACTGCATGTTTTCAATAAAGTACTTTATGTATATATATATACAAAAATTTGGGAGATATTGATGTGGGATGAACAAATTAACGATTCAATTAATTCATCATTCATTTTTATAGGGAAAGACGATTTGAGATGCTGGTGTTTTGTGTTACAAGCAAGGTCACAAATTAATTAAACCCTTATCTCAAGGCACCACTGCAGCATGATGCAGTGCATTTGTAGCCCACTAAACGAAGGCGGATTTGGGAGAGGGGAAAAAAAAGAGTAAACGAACAAGAAAAAAATGGGTAGTTATAAAAAAAGAAATCATTAGAATATTTGTCTAATATTACTTTCACATTTTCTATGTTCCTTTGTCATATGAGCAGCAAATATTTACATTTAACAATAACTAAAACGGTTTTAGTTATTGTTAAATTTGAATATTTAAATTCAACAATAACTAAAAAAAATTATTTGATTTGATTTTGCGTGGTCAATTCTCAAAATTCAATTCAATTATTATTCATTTGTGGGGAAGAAAGCATGTAAAATATAAAGGGAGAGAGACAAACATGTGTATAATATTATAAAAAATTTACACATAACAGCAATAAACGCCTGGTAATCTTTGCACTTGAGTAAATAAACTTCACAGGTCACTATTATCAGCAAATATTCAGTAGTCAAGCTGATGATTACATGTTTGCCTCATATTGCATATTGTCACTCTATCTAAAATGATACTTACTGTTAATAAAACAAACGGCAAACTATCCTTTGTGTGAAACCCCAGTTAAATAACACTAAGCAATGGCGCCACCTCCTGGTTTCAACCATCAACACACTACTATAGAAATCTGTTAATTGGCACCCACTACCAGAAAAGAAAAGAAAAACCTCCCTGCAGTAGGTCACTAGTTCGTGTACGTGATGTCATTTTCACGTCAGAAGTCCGCATTTGCATTTCGAGATGGAGGTGAAGGCTGACCTAAAAGATAAATAAAGCTGGCACTGACTTGTTTTCCCACATGGACTCATTGACTGTTGCCATGGCAGCCATGTCCTGCTTAACAACATCTCTTTTCCAGGCAGGTCTCTCAATTATGTCTTTAAGTGTCGGCCTTTGTGGAGCTGAATTCTCTGGAATGGAACATTTTGTTCAAACAAAATAGTACACTTAAGGCCTGCTTTAGTTTAACACTACATTAGCCAAATTTGCTGGGTAAAGCAGGCAGGATCATTTTAGGTTGATTAAGTCCATCCATCCATTCTATTAGTTTAAGCCCAATTTGGTTAGTCCAATAGCGTAAAGTTAGCTAAATGATATTAATCCGATCAAGATGTCTAATTTATGTTACAGTAGTGTGGTGAAGGTTAACTAGAAGAAGTTAGATTTGGCATATAATTTGCCTAAATAAGCTAATCAGAAAAGGTTAGCTGGATAACTGCAGCCTTGTTAAATGAGCTTAATTTGATTTACCAGATAAAGTTAGCATGATAGAGTAGGCAGACTGTATAAAGTTAAGCTTTGCCTTGTGTTAGTTAGCTAGATACATTTAGCTGATAACATTGGTTTGGTTAGCCAAGCAAAGTTGAGTGGCAAACTTTAGCCTGTGTTAGCCAGGAAAAGTTAGCAAGCTACATCATTTAGCCGAGGTTAGCTGCGTGACATTACCATACATCAATATGACTTTCAGCCGTAGCCGGATGAAGTTAGCTAGAGCTTGTTAACTGTCAACCTGGAATACAAATTTGACAAGAAAGTGGAAGGCCAAATCCAATCGACCTGACCTGTTTACAAAAACCCTCAAGAGCAGAATATAAATGAATGGTGCTGTATAAACACATTTAATGGAGTCCTAATGAAGTACTGCTGCTATTTAACTTTCTCACAACAATGGTGATATTTCTGGCCTTCAAAAACCTTCAATCATGACAACAAACTACAATTTATGGGAAACCCTGGTTGCCATTTGTGGCCTAAAAACAAGTTACATAGAAATCCATCAATGGTGAATGAAGTTCTTACTTGTGCATATTCTGTGCAGGAAGAAGCTGAGTGAAACTGACCACACACCAAAAAAAAAAAAAACACAGTTATGCAGCATGCTGGGCTGTGGTGTTCATCTTGTTCCAGAGGCTCCTCCCCACTCGTCTGGAAGCTGTTGACTTTTTGTCCAGATGTGGGCCTCATCTCTTTATAATGAGCCACACTAGAACACGGGGGAGAATAGAAACAACACAAGCTCGACCCCATAGCAAGCATGCACACCCTGTAGATATGAAAATGATATAATAAAGATTTGATTCGGCTTGGGGAATTAAGTGCTTGTGCACACAAGACATTTCATTTACGTGGTGTCTCAGTCTGTGCACTAGGGGGCACTATGTAAAATGAGAACATGGCAATAGATAAGAGATGATGAAGAAGAGTGTCAGTACAGTGCTGTATATATTTATTTGAAGGTTTTTAGCTATATTAGAGTGCAAACGATTAGAAACAGCCTTCAACAACAATAACAAAAAATATATCTTTGACAAAACATCATTTTTTTGCAGCGCTTGCACTGAAATTGACATTTCCACTACATTATGTTTACTATCCACTGTAATAGATTTGAGTATTTGCACATCCAATGACATGTTATCCCCAGAACCCAAACAAATGTGCAAGACCTTTCCTTGGAGTGACATTTTGGGCCAGGATTACTTTCCTCGAATGCTTCCCTGTCTGCCATTTGGCAACATTTGAAAAGGTTGTGCAGGTGTCTTTGACTTGGTGACGGTCCAGACCACTCACATGTGTGCTCGCACAAAGACAACACAGGGGCCCGCTAATGAAACATAGCAAACATCTTTGACTTGGAGGCGACTGGGCAGCGAGGGGAGAGGGGAAGGTGCAGGGTGGGAAGGTTTGCCTTGACTTGGCCCAGCTTATACCCCCGCTGTGTCTTTTGTATGTGCAAGTGGACCAAACACACACACACACAAAAAGTTTCATGATGAATCTACTGTCACTTAGGAATTTTGCTTCTTTCTCTAAATTAAAAAAAACACACACACACACACACAGACAGTGGATGGGGCTCGAATCGGATCACAGTTGACCTCACTAAAATCTTATTAGCTGAGCACAAGCTGGCGAGGGGCTTCTCTTTGCAGATGATCTGATGCTTTATAAATCACTGCCACTGTTAAAGTCGTGAAGGATGATGTAATGGCTCCTTCTTGATACATTATAGACTAGAGGTCCTCAAACATGGCCGTCTCCAGACGCCTTTTTCAACAATCCCAGGCCAATTATTACATTATTTTGAATAATAATATTCCCTTTTTTTCTTTAAAAATAAAAAAATAAGACTTTAATGACTATTATTTACAGAACTGTGGAACTGCCACTGCGGAGTAAACTGGATGACATTCAACATATTCCTGTTCAAACGTATTGTTAAAGTCGCAGGCTAAATGCAAAAAATATATATATATATTTTTTTTTTAATTCCCATAATGCCACAGGGATAAAAATGCTACATTTTTAGCATTTGGCCTACATTTTACCAATACGTCTGAACGACTTTATTAATACGCTCAAACAACTTTGCCAATACCCAAAGCTGGGCAAAACCGGTGCTACATCGGCCAACCCGTCATTGAAGGATGCCCACCTTTTGGCGAGCGCTTCCACATTTTCGCCGAGTGCTTATGACACGAAGCCTCATAAAAATACTGAGCATCGACCGAGACGTTGGCCCAGTTTGAATGATTTTTCACATTAAAAACTCTTGGAGAACATTTAGAGAACGTTTGTGAACCTTGAATGAAAAAAAAAAAAAAACACACACAATTTAATCTCTCCTCGTAATACTGCAGTTTTTCCAGCTAAAAGTTGAAGCATCACAAGAAATAAGTCTGACTTCTATGTAATAATTTAAAAAAATATATTTAAGTCAAAGAATTTTCACAAGATTGCCCAAGTTTTTTCCTGTAAAATATGCCAGGTTTTCTCGAAAGTTGCTTTTGTCTTTAAAAATAAATTAGTTCATGGGTAGACATTTGGGGGGGGGGGGGGGTCTTATGACTTTATCCTCATAAAAATATTTTTATCACAGAAGACTACAAAAAAAATACTACAACTTAAGACTGTTTTTATATTGTTTGGTTTTTGGTTCCTACCAAAAACGACGAGAGAGAAAAAGTTGGAACGATCAAGGATGCATGTTTGTCCTTTTATGAGAAGGCGGAGTGTGCTGCTGCGTCCAAGTGGTGTTATGTAACCACGCCGCTGCTTCACATCCTTATGAGGAGCTGCCTTTAGGTTCTCGCCACATGTGCTTAACAAAGTGACATAAAGTCCAAACCGAGGCCGACTTGTTACTTTTATTTCATATTTAACTTGAACCACGACTCTGGAGGTGACTTTTAAGATGGCTTGCGTAAACGTTTAACCTCGAGATGGGCAGCGGAACGAGCCGCGGGACTAAAGTGGCACCTGCGGGACTCGGCGAGTCGAAGCCGGCTAAGAAAGCCTCATCTTCCGTCGCTTCGTCCAAACGAGACGCTTTCGACGCTTTGAGGGTCCACGCCCGCCGCCGAGCGCCTGTGGACTGCCACAGCGCCGGCCACGACTCGGAGCTCTCCGGGGACGACGACGACGCTGACGCAGAGCCGAACGGCTACGACGAGGCGGGAGCGGCGGCTCGTCCGAGCGGGAAAAAGGAGCAGACGGCGTCCAAGAAGGCGTTCACGAGGTCCAGGACGTACGGACTGTGTCACTTCAGTAGCGGGGAGGAAGATGAGCAGCAGCAGCAGCAGCAGCAGCAGTGGGTGTCCTCCACCTCCTCCGGCCCTTGTGGGGCACAGGGGCCACATGGCTCCAGGGAAGCAGACGACAAGAGGAGCCATCATGCCTTCGCACCTCCGCCTAAGGTAAGGACTGTCTTTTAATTAGGTACACCTGTATGGTCGAAGAAATAACACACACTTTCACCCAGAGGATTATTATTAACTTTATTAGGTTTGGATTACAATAAATATAAGAATGTTTCGGAAGGAGTCATGTTATTTCTGCTAATGTGGTTATGGTATTAAATTAACTTAAAACAATGTATTCATTTGTTAGTATTATGTTGTCACACAGTACATTAGTGTTACTTTGTGTGCGTGTGTGTGTATTATTAACTCATTCACTGCCATTCACGGCTATATACGTCAAAAATTCATTTGAACTATTTCTATTAGTTTAACATTTTTTCCCCCACTTTTGTTAACAAGAGTATGAAAACCTAGAAGAAAAAAATATTGTACATTTACAACAGATATAAAATTTGTGATTAACCGTGAGTTAACTATTGAAGTAATGCAGTTAATTACCATCAACAATTTAAATTGCCTGATACGATTTAAAAAACAAAAAAAGAAAAGATTATAAAAAAATAGGGACGTCAGGCGATACATTTTTTTTTATCGTAATTAATCGCATGACTTCACTAGTTAACTCACTATTAATCACAAAATGTATATCTGTTCTAAATGTACAATTTAAAAAAAATTGAGTTTTTCATGCTCTTAACAAAAGTTGAAAAAATATTAAACCAATAGAAATAGTTCAAATGAATTTTTGACGTCTACAGCCGCCAATGGCAGTGAATGAGTTAAACATATTAGCTTTATTGTAAATAAATGAATGTGTAAAAAATTCAACCCAATTAACAAAACTGTTTGTGTTTCCTGGTCAGTGTTCTCCTCAGGCCTTCTTGACAACAGGACCAATTGAAGATGTGGCCTTATCCCAAACACAGACGTAAGTTGAATATACCTACATACATACATCTTCCACATCAGCCGACACCGACAGCAGTCCTCCAGCAGTCCTCCAGCAGTTTCTCCTCTTCTCCGCTCCACGTGGATAAATCCGCTTCATTTTGCTCACAAGTTCCTAACTTTGTTTAGCCACTCTTTCTCAAATAAGTCTGCACATGTGCAGTAAAAATGATGGAATAGTCCGCTGCATAAGGGAGGTTAGGTAGGATGCGAAACGATCATGATAGATGAAGCATTTTGAAGTGTCTATTGAGCGTCATTATCTCTCTATCTTATTGTAAAAAAAAAAATCTCTTACCTTATGTTTTATAAAACAACCCACCAGAGACAGGTGCGGCATTTGAGGTGTCAGTCACTTTTTTTCCCTTTCCACAAAAAAAGGGCTACTTGTGACAAGTGATGGTCTTTTATTTGTCCTCTCTCATCAGCACTTTTGGCCAGAGCACGCCTCCCCTCACCACGCCAGTCATCCTGTACGACGGCTCCGAAGAAGAACTGATGGACACTATTGAGAGGGAATTTAGTTGACCTCACGCCTCTACTTAATGCTAAGTTCATTGTGTTTGTTTGTTTTTTGCACAGGCACACTTGTAGCCAACTTGCATTGTACTGGTTCTCCTGACTATAGTGTGCTTTTGGAATCTGCAGTGCTCATGTGTAACCTTTCTGTTGATAATCAGACATTTAGCCAGTAGCAGTTGAGGCACATGTTGCAGCATGCACGTACTCCAAGTGCAGTGCGAGGGCCAAGCAGCTAAAAGGAAGGCGTGTGCTGCTGGCCATGTTTATTTAAGGTTTCCGTCCTGACCACAGCTAAAGCAGCACTTCTCCACCCTTACAAGAAAGGAATGTGTGCCAAAAAATGGCTCATTATTGGAGCCAGTTGCTTTTCTGTTTAGGTTTTAACCATTGGGCTATGCTGACCCCTAGTGGCGAAACATAAGCTTAAAATCAAGTGAGGCTCAACCAATGACTGTAGTAAAGTGTTGTCATATTGAGAGAATAGGGCATGGACATTAAGAACAATTTTGTAATATTATGTGGAAAGGGTTTATATAATAAGAATAAAGTCATATTTTTCTATAATAAAAATTCTCATACCACTTTGAAAAAAAATCGTATTTTTGAGAACATTAAATACATGGAAAATATTATGCAAATTAAGTAAACTTTTATGTCATGTTACCATATTTAAAGTTGCAGTATTAAACATAATGTTCCTAATTTATTTTTGTATTCAAGTATGAATACTTGTTTCATAGACAAGAGCAAAATTCTAACTTTTCCCTCTTATTTCTGTCAAGTGGCACTTTTTCCTCATAATTGAGCGCTATATTTACCTTGTTAATGACCGGTGAGTTTCCACCAAACATGTCAAGTATGACTTTGACAAGTGCAATTTAATCATCATGATGACAGCAGGTGGACAGCACAAAACCATTACATTTGCATGATAAAAAATATATATAATTCCTTTAATAAACTAAGATGAATTTGTTCTCCCACTCCTACATTCAAGGTTTGATGTGAAAAATAAATGACAGTACTGTATGTCAATAAAAATGACAATAATGACAATGAGACTAAATGTTTCCCACACCATGTTAATACTTGGGCGGGCCACCCAAGTAAATTGGCCACCACCCAAGAAGTTTTCAAGAAAATGTATTAAAAATATATTTTAAAAGAAAAAAAACATGTCGCGACAGGATATACCGCATGTAACGTTAGTTTGCCGTCTCTCACTTGTTGATCGTGAGAATAGAGGTGACGTAGTAACAAGACTGAGACCCACCTCCCAGCCAAACCGCCTCCCATCCCCACCGCCGGAATCCGCCCTCCAAAGTACATTTCAAATCTGTGGGAAACACTAAAACCGCATTGTTGTTGGCATTCAGAGAACTTGCGTGTGTTGTATCTTTGAAGGCCTGTAGAAAGACATCCTCCTCTTCACTGCTGCACACAGAATAGGAGGAAGAAGTGGAAGCTGCTTTTGGAGCACGTCGTACTCGCTTGCGTTCTCTGCGATGTAGTCCTCGCAAATTCTGTATGAAGCCATTAAAAAGGTATTTTTTAATGTTCATCTAAGGAACGAAACAAAAGGTAATAAACGGAGAATATCCGCCATTTGTGGGGAATATTTACTGAGTTCTGCCGCCCAAAAAAAGTTGGAAAGAAATTAACTGAAATATTTGCGTGTTTGACTGTATTGACAGTAGAAAATGTGGCCCAAAAAAAAAAAATCAACCAAGCAATGGCTCATAACTTGAAAAACTCATAAGTTGAGGCATTTGTAAGTCAATGTAATTCATAAAAAGAGTTTACCTGAAGAGTGGATATGGCGCCATCTGGAAGACGAGTGCATCATTGCAGTGACCCTGTACATAGTAACAATGGCTTTGTTTTAGTAGCCAAGTAGTTTTTTGTTGTTGCCAAGAAGAGACAATAGAGAAGGCGAGACCTCCTTCAAAGCAAATCCTGAACAGGTTAGTCTGCTTTTTTGTGATGTAAGATAATCACATAGCTTTCAAAATGTATATGTTTCTTGCTCTCATTTCTGAATGTTATTAGGTGATATGCTGAAAACTAACAGGTTCCCAAAGCGACAAACAGATATGCTGAGCCAAATGTCATTTCAAAAATAATAAAAAATAATGGCCATAGTGGTGTTCATTTACACAACTGTAGACCAGGGATTTATTTGGACAAATGCATTTTCAAAATCATAATAATAATATGAACAATAATAATAAAAGTAATAAGCATTAATGGCAAGTGAAATAAGTTTTTAAAAATTATTATTATTGCAAAATAATCAGAGGCAGGCGATTAGTTAGTTAGTTAGTATGGAGAAATACATTTAACGTCAAATATTTTCTTGTTGGTACTCACAGTGTCAACGAGGAGGATGTAATCACAGCTGCCTCCAAACACGATGACATCAGAGTCCTTGCCTGGACAAGCCGTGTGCCACAACCTTAAAGCACACAACACAAATACAGATGAATCTTTCCAAGCACGTTAGTTCATTATGCTTAAAGCGCATATCTAAACTGCTACCTTGGCTTATTCTTAAAGGGATGCTCCACTTCTCGCCAGGTCTTCGTCTCCACATCGAAGAGCCAGCCGTCACCTGGTAACGCAGCGGTACAAATGAATAGTCAAAATTGTAACTCCCAACAGTGTTTGACCTCAGAGTGATTCAATGTTCTTACTCATAGGTTTACAGTCCACACTGAGACCTCCAAATAGAAACAAGGTGCTGTCAGACGCCGCTGTGAGCGAATGCCATGACCTGCCCACTGGAACGCTCGACGCAGGGACTCTGGACACAATCATGTAGAGCGCTGTGACTTTAAAGTGACGCCCTTCAAGGAGTGACACGTCACAGTGACTCACATTTCTGACCACGTCCACGAGTCAAGGTCTAAGCAGTGGATGTCATTCGTTCGGGTTTCCTGCATTCATGAACAAAAATGAAGCTGCTGAACACAACTTTGGTTGACCTCCAAGGTGACAGCCGTGCTGGAAAACAGCTCTCACCTTCACTCTCCCGCCACAAACGTAGCCCCGATTTCCGAGCATGGCGCAGGCCTGGGCCGCTCGGGGGGCCGGAGCCTGGCCGTACGTTTTAGGTCGACTCCAACTGGATTGCGTGGGGTCAAATATGTGAACTTCATTGTTCCATCCCCACATGATGTCCTCAAGACACAAGACAAAAGCCACTTATTTATTACCAGAAATGTCTGACAAAAAAAAGGGAGAATAATAAAGTACAAGATAAAATATGAATGAAAATGTTTTCTTATATGTCACGTCAGAGCCACGAAAATGATAGCGTGTACTCATCAATGATGTCATACCCGATGAATGCGGTAATTTATTTGATGTAGTGTGAAACATGAACCATGTTGTGTTACAGTCTTGAAACTACCTCCGCTAAATCATCTACAATGAAGCTTCTGTTTCTTCTGTCAAACTCTGCCACAAATTTGTGGCCATATCCTCCGAAGTAGATGATCCTAAAGTACATAAAGTTGTGTTTTAATGCAGGATGGAAGCAAACTTTTCAATATTTATTGCAAACAAGTCATGCATCTTTACTGAGCTTACCGTCCTTTGTAAACCCAGCAGGACAGTTTGTCTCGAGGCGATGGCGCAGAACCGACGCGGTGCACCACTTTGGTCCATGCGTAATGGTCGCTGGCGCCTGTCAGCTTGACACGATAGATCTGATGCAAATTGACACAATGATTTTATTGGCATCATCTTTATGGTCCTTTTTATGAATTATGGCCCAAAAGTTTAACCTTGGTTTCATTCGACCACAATGTGTGGGGGAGATATTGTTATGCTCCGATATAAGAGCACAACATTTTCAGGTTTCTGTTAGATAGCCAAAAAATGTCAGAAAAAGCCTTCTAGAACGGCTGAACTTTATTTGAGGTTTAGCAGACTATTTTAAATGGACATGTGCTGACTCCAATTTAACATGAGTTCGAATGTGACTAATTCATACTGAACACAGTCACGCCCCAATTATAAGAGGGTGTGCATACTTGTGCAATCACATTGTTTCAGTTATTTTTACTTCCCCTCTCAAAAACATTTTTTTTATTGATTTGAGCTGTTTATAGTTGACATTGTCATTGCAAAATGTTTTCAAATGATTTATCTTGGTTATATATGTATATATAAAATCACAAAAACCTTTTGCGCAGAGGTGTGTAGACTTTTTATACCCACTGTAAAACATAAGTGACATCTACTTTGTATTGCAAATCTCACCTGATTGGTCTGACCATTGTCATCACAACCTCCAAAGATGTACATGTGACCATTTAGGGAACAGCTGCAGGTCCCTGACATGGAGGGCGGGACTTCCCCTGTCATGTGGAACACCTGCCTTTGAGAAGAGAAAATATTTTAAAACTACAACTTAGAAGTCAACGAATTTATTTTTTACTATACAGGTGTAATATTCTTACCATGCACCTTGTATGAGGTCATACACCCAGAATTCATCATTGGGTAGGAACACTTCATCATCAGCAACAGACTGTGGAGAACAGAATGTGAGCATGCGTTCATATAAAACTACAGAAAAGGAAAGAAAAAAAACATGTGACGAGAGTGAATGTGTCATATTATTTTCAGTATTTAACGGTTTGCAGTTATCAATGAGTTCATACATTACTTTTAGCCTCTCTGAAATTATCCTGGTTGGGATAATTACCCCCCCCCCCCCCCCCCACATTATCTAAAAAGAAAAAAAACCACTAAATATTTACATTAATATTATTTCTGAGGAAATTGATGCAAGTTAAAGATGGGGGACGAATGTTTTAATTGTATCTATTTTTTTAGGGGGCGGGAGGGGGGGGGGGGCATCAGAAGAAATAAAGCAAATCCCAGAAAGGAAGAGAAACAAATACTTAAATTGATTGTCAATTGCTTTTCTTCTACTAATGAAAGGGAAAAATTCAATGGGTGTCAATTATACGTGGATTTTTGTGTGTTGGGGGGGGGGGGGGGGGGTCACAATGTGTTCTTATTTTCTCGTTTACCCCAACCCCTTTGTTGTTGGATCGTGTTGTATTTATATATGGAGTACAAATGATATATTTTAACAGCACGTATTTTGTCCATATTTAAAATGGCATTTTTTCCCATACATCTGGTTCGGAAGTGCGTGGCCCTATGTGGCCCCCCCTGGAGAACTGATGACAATATTGTGGCCCGCTCCATCATTGAAGTCCTCCATCCCTATTAGATTGTGTAGGTGTACCTAATGAAATTGAATGTAGCTCTCCGATAAAATAGCAATACATTTTAAGAAAGTGTTTCTGGGAACGTGTAAGTGTAGTTACCATGTAGCCCCCCCACACATAGAGCAGGTCGCCCTCCACCACTGCCGTGTGTCCGCTGCGTTCTCGGGCCACCAGCTCCGAGCAGCTCTCGAACGTCGACTCCATGACAACCAGAAGTCTAAAAATAAACAGCAACCAGTAGTTATTCATCTAAGAGGGAAAACCCGTCTGCTCGCACAGCCGAACTAGTCAAACAAATCCACCTCCATCTTGTCTTGTCAAGTTCTTCTCTGTGTGGACAAGCCAAAATAACTAACTAACATCGTAAAAGAGGTGCACTTTTTACGACCGAATACCACCAGTTACATTAAGCAACTTTTAACAATTAAATCGTTTAAGCAAAGCTAATCAATTTACCGTGTATTCTCATGTTATTGAAACCGGAATATCTTGAAGACGTAACATGACATCGAATGCTAGTGTATGTCACTGACACATCAACTGCATGAAATCAGCTTCAAAACACTACGTCATATCCAGTGTTTTCACTTTCAAAATAAGACATAATCTCCGGCGCGCTTCTTTTCAAAATAAGATTTTTTTGCGTACACATACGCGAAATACCGGACAGTAGGAGAATAATTCCTACGATGTGGACACGTACACTGAAATCAAATAGCACAGATTAATGTAATGCGAAACAGGGGAAGGGCGCGTTTTGAGAGAAAGCCATGACGTTTTTTTAAAACGTATTTTTAAAGGAAGACTAAACAGAAAAGTATGTCCAATGTATAGTCGTTTTTTTTGTAACACATTCAGTTTTGCATGCATCTGCAGGCAAGCCGGTCTCTAGTGCTAGTGTGCAAGATGCTTGCCAGTGATGAGTGCACATGTAGGATTACCTTGGAGCGAGTGGTTATCTTCTGCAATCAAACAAATCTTCCTTCCAAAAATGCATTATATCAGACACCGACTGCAGCTCTGAAGACAGTATAGATCCACTTTGGTGGAGATGATAAAAGCAGCTTTTCGACATCAGTTAGGCTACTCATTATGGTTGTGTGTGTGATGTGGACAGTGATTTTAGAATGCTGTATTTGGGCTATATCATTTTTGTGGTGTAATGCAATATGTAGCCTACAGTATGTGTGTGAGTCGCAAATCATAGTTGAATAAATACTGTAGATATGACGTATGTTAAATTAAGAAGGAGAAAAGTGTGTGTCACTGTGTTGTTACCGAGACGCAGATAAAGTAAATGATCTGCTCTTCAAATGTGAGCGCTCATCGCTTGAGATTACAACACTTTCCCTTATTGCAGTATAATTAATTGCTATGTGCGATGGAATTGGTTCATAGCTGCTGTTAGAGGCAAAACCTAATAACTGGCCAAATAAAAGAGTTTAACTTGGCCTTTATAAAAATACATATCATATATCAAGATAACGTGTGGGCCCACAGGCCCACTGTGTGTATTTTACAAAATAATCACTTTTGGGTAACTATAACTAACTAATATATTACTATAACATATATTGGTATGCTGTTAATGTGTCACGATGTTGAGGCAGATGGAAGCACAAAGAAAAGGTGCTACTGGAACAGCAAGGTGATAGAGGGAGAGACATAAACTGGAGCATCTGCCCCCTCCAACACCTCTCCTCACTCGTGGTTGTTGCTGAGCAACCAGCATAGTGATCAAAAGGGCGAAAGATACAGTAGTAAGAAGACCAGTGCAAACACTGGGCTTAAAAACAAGAGGGAAAACTATAAACTGAGGAATATATTGTTTAATTTAAGCAAGATGTTCTGCCACTAGAACAGGAAAATGGCTATACAATGAATGAACCTATAGGGAAAAACCATTGTCTTAAAGTGTATTTACATACTGTACCTTTTTTAATTATAGCAGGCCTATAGTATTTCTTATTTTAGGCTAAACCTATAACTAACCATTTAGAATGTCAATAACCAGCCATACTTTCGTAAGATTTTTTTCAAAGGCTAAATCCAGATTTTTAAATTTTTCCATTTTTGTGTATTTTGAGTCACTTTAGGAAAAGTAATCCAATTTGGGGGTTAAAGAATGACATTTCTGTTTTTTATTATTATTATTAGTATCCAATGACATTTAATAATAATAATATGTATACATATATTGCCTAACATATAAACATACTTAAGCGAGCCTATAAAAACAAAAATTCGTTTCTTTTTCAATATAAAACCTTATTGAACTTTTTGAGGGGAAAAAATAGCAAATAAAAAGCTCTTACACAAAACTGCCTGGTAAGAAAGCAGCAGCAGGGGCCGGCCCGCCTGGCCAGCCAATCAGGAGCCAGCAAGCTTAGTGAGCCCACCAGCCAATCGGCTGAGAGGAGCCTGTCCCCCCGCCCCCTTTTTAGATGAGAGAGTCTCCCATCCTTCATCACTGATGAATGGAGCCGCACGGGGGACGCATCGCTGTCGGAGGTGAACCGCAGGTGGCCATGAAGAGACAACAGACGATCCCGCAGGATGAAGACCCCGCCGAGGACATCCTACAGCTCCATCCTCACTCGCCTCCATCCTCCTCATCCCACTCCCCTCTATCGGCCATGCCAGCCTCGGCGTCCGCCCTCCTGGCTCTGGCCTCGCCGGCAACCCGTCGCTCCATCTCCATGGGCGACTTCCGGAGGGTGACGGGCGCCATGCTGGCCGCCTCCGAGCCGGCGTCCGCCTCCGCCACGGCGCCGTCCTCCAAGCTGGTGACGCCGAGTTCCAGCATGGAGTTCGAAGCGGCTCGCCGGCGCCTCCTGGAGGTGGAGGAGCGCCAGCGGGTCGTACGGGAGATGGAGCGGAGATTGGAGGAGCTGCGGGAGGTGTTCGTGCGCTCTGAGCAGGAGGTGGTGCTGCACGGGGAGCGGCTGGCCAGGATGTCGACCACCGCCCAGCAAAGCGAGATCTACGTGGCTGAGGGCAGCCAGCGTCTGAAGAAGGGACTCAAGTTCAAGAAGCACCGGTCCACCATCGTTTTCTCTTCCATGCTGGGACTCCGGACGTGCCTGCCTTGGCCTGTGAAGCTCAAGTAAGGCAGAAGATCATAACCCACCTTCCGCCATTTGCGTGTACATTTGCTCTTGTATCCTGAGGCTGGTCCTTGGGGGGTTTTGGAGTGCCTGCACAAAAGGAGCTCAGGAGCCAATCATTCCAAGTGATGCTCTTCCTCGTTGTCATGGAAACTTTGCTGCGTTCTTTTTCGACATTGACGCCAGAACTGAGTAGAGGCTGCATGGATGAGTCACGTATGATGGGATGCACAACGGCTGAGTGTATGGTGAACCCTTGTTTATCTATTTATATTTCATTTATAGGTGAAAAAATATATAGACTATATAAAATAATTTTGTTTTGCCGCATTTAAATGTAAAAAAAAAAAATCAACCGTGACTTGGAAATGCGAGTATGCTGGAGTCACTATAGTAACGAAAGTTCGCTATATTGAATTTTCAATAAAGAAAAAAAAAGTAACGGAAGGTCGCTAGCTTAATGCTAACCTATAATGCCAAATGCCATAGACAGGCTAACGGAATTTAGCATAGATGATGCTGTAAACACACAAGGAGCAGTACAACATTATAGCAGGGGTTCACTGTATAAAAAAAAGCAAACTCAACATGTTTGAAATAGGACCTAGCAACACAGAGATAAAAGATGTGCCTTGACGTCTCTGTGATTTATCAACTGGGCGGAGGAGACGCGACACAAGCGGGTGGCGACTCCACCCGTTGGCCTCCAGTCTCCACGGCAACCACTGTTTGCTCTCCGCTTGTTTCCACACAGCGACACAGAATGTATCCGACCAGACGGCAGGCAACGGACGCTTCGATTGAAAACAAAGACGCTTTGGATGTCAAAAATGGAATGTCCGCATTGTATTTTTTGTCAGCCGCTTCCATAACATCATAATTTGTTATGATGTAATTTTTGGGTTTCAGCTCAATCTGACGCGATTTGACATAAACATTTTTTTTTTTTTTAGCAATGTTGTATTGCGGTTTCACATTTATGTTTTGTATGATTAGAGGACAGAACATTAGGTACACCCTCTTATTAGCTCAAATGCAAAAGCTGCATTGACACTCATATATTTGTATATGACATCTCACGATTTTGATTAAACTAACAACTCTTTAGACACCATTACTAACTGTAAAAAGACTTTGCGGTCACCCTGTATTTTTAAACGAAGACTCCCATTTTGATCTCGTCGTAAACGTTGCAGGCGTACCTAATGTTGTGGCCGGCGAGTGTGCACACGAAGCCGAGCGGATACGCCGGGGACGTCTATTCTCGGCATTCCAAGGTCAAGGCCGAGCAGGCTCAGCTTTCAGGAGAATTCTATGCGGGCTGCGTGAGTGCACGAGCGGGAAACTGGACATTTATTACAAGAGCATCAATATTTTAGCAGCGTCGCTCCCTGCTAAAATGCAGGTTCGAGTTGAACATGTATGGTGAAAGCGTACTCTTATGTGCAAGTGAAATTTGATGTGATGACTTATTAGGAGGGTGTTTTCACACATGCCTTCCAATTAACTGATCAGTCAGCATTTTATGTACATATGTAAACACTCAAACTGACCAAGTTGGATCGGAAAAATAATTTGTTCCGCTTTCAAAAGAACTCTTTTAGTTTGGTTTGCCTCAAGTCCTCACAGTGGAATTCTGTGGGGACAGTCCCCAAAAGGGCTCTGACCACTTTTGAAGTGAACCAAAGTGGACTCAATTTGGTTTGCTTGAAATCCTGAGAGCAATTCGCCCAACCCAAAGTGGTCTGGGTTTACTCATGGCCCATCAGAACTGAAGTGGCGTTGTTATTAGTCAGCATTTGTTGGGCCCAAGTAAATGGCCCAATCTGATTCAGACCACTTAGAAACCAACCAAATCAATCTGGTTCAAGTCGTCAGAGTTGTTTACATATGTGGGCAACGTGAACAGAAAGCAGTCAAGATTCACTTCACTTTATATTGACATCAGATGTGAACTGGACAAGAAAGACAAGTGGTTCCGCTTTCTTTCTTTTTCTTTTTTTTTATCTGACTACAAATAGAACTGAGTCTAGTTCCTTGGGAGTCTTGAACTTCTGAGTTGGCATGATTTGCACCCGTGTGAAACAAGACTCAACCACTTTAAAGAAACCCAAATTGGTTTGAATCCAGTTCAAACCCAAGGTGATGCAAGTTCACTTTAACTGAGAGCAATGTGAACTCAAAGCTGTTCAGATTCACTTCAGTTCTTATTGCCACCAATACCTGAAATAGACCAGAAAGAGAACTTTGAATGTGAACACAAATGGACTTAATTTTTCTGTTGATTCACTTTCACACCTAACAGATTGGTTAATATTAAAGCCACTTTATAGTGGAAACAACTAAAAATGCACACAATCCAAGATTCTATGTTGATTTTTTTCCGTATCAATTCCCCAAAGGGCTCGAAGGATTGCGATTACGAGAACACGGTCAAGCAGGGCGCAGACGAGCGGTTCTCCTCTTTCACGTGAATGACAGCCATAACGACCTCATGATCGACTAACTCTCCATTAGCATTCCACTCTGCCGAGGGAGCGCCTGCTTACCATCTCTCTGCGCTACCAAACAATAAGCAGTTATTATTATTGATAGCGAAGAGCTAACGCAGATTAGGCCTTATATATGTATTAAGGGTCCTGTATGTACAGTCTATAGAAATAGTGTTATACATCTGGCCTTACGCAATGTCTGTGCATTGGCAACGATAGCTGCTGACAAAGTTGGCACTAACACATCCAACAATACTGTTTTGCTTCCTCTCGTTTTAGGAATATGTTTCCCAAAGAGCTCCAGAATGAATGTACTGTACTCTTTGATATTTCAGATTTTTTTTTCTTCTTAAATTAGTAAAGACAGCATATGATTTGGAATTCAGTGTTGTTGTTTTTTAAATCTCTCACTTTGACTAGGGCTGAATAATTTTGAAAAATAATCTATTTGTGATTGCGATTTAATATGGGATTTTTTTTCAAGGTCCTCTTCCTATGTTTTTTTTTTAACAAACAAGTACTAAAATAAACTATCACAAAAAAAAACTATCAAATTTTTTATACATAAATGTTTTGGTCTTATTGGTTATGCGTACACTAAAATAAAGGCAAATGAACCATTAATGCATATAAAAGACAGTTATCGATTCATATTAGTTGAATTGCAGTTTTAAGTTAATAAGCACTTTGACTTGCAGTCTTTTTAGCATTCAACTTCACAAAATTCTACAAAAAAAAAAGAAGTAAGTCATTAAGTCAGATTTCAGCATCGTTTTTCTTTTTCTTTTTTACTTATCTAGACTCTCTTTATATATACAGTACATATATGGAAAATAAAGCCTATGGAAGGACCTAAATTAAGCTTAGTTTGCTTTGCAAAATGAAAATTGAAAAAAAAAAAAAAAAACTACTCCTGAAAGATTTTGGACAAAGGTATTTATTTTTATTTTTGAATGTTCTGTATTCATATTTTGTATCGCTATGTGATCACGTTTTGGTTTAATATACACCAATTTCCTTTTCTTTTTCACAACTTGCTGTAAATGACTGAATGTTCTGCTATCTCAACTGATTGTACATTTGTCTGAGTTCATTTCTAAATTTACAGCCTTAATGCCACGCTTTCCTAAAGGAATCACTTTAAAAAAAAAAAAGAAAAAAAAGAAGCTTTCTACTGCACAGTGCAAAGAATGTTGTTCCATTTTCTGCTGACTTTTGTTTCACATTTAAAGTCGAAATACTCTTGACTATTTGGGCTCAGCGCTGCAATGTGCAAGACTAAAAGGATTCGTCGTTAGGATTAAACTGGCTTGATGATTAAAAATGTTACATAAGATTCCAAGCTGTTTTTCTGTGAATTCCTAATTGTTTGGATTTGCTACCAGCTCTTGATGCTAGATGGGTTTTTTTTTTCTTAAGCATCACTTTGCATTTGATTAGCGGGGTTGTTCGAAATGCTCTTTAGGGTTAGATAACAGTGCATTTTAATGGGAAATGACTGGAATCGCATCCCACTTCCAACTTAGCACTCATTATTTGTAAGACAGGATTTATGGAGTTACATTAAGCTGAATGTTTTCGCTGTTGCTCACTTGATGGGAGCATTAAGGGCACACTTAAGAGAACATTCGCTTTTCCATATCACAGATGGCTAATAACGCATTCAAGGCACACTTAAATAAACCCAGAGATGTATTCATTCTTGCTTTTGGCGGATTAGCACGGCATCCAGCGGTGTGTTGCACACACATTAACACCGTAAATCCATACAGGGCTTAGGAAAGGGGGTTTTGCGTATTGGCTATGAAGCTCTTATTATTTGGCCTTGTTATATAAGTGACAGGTTGGGATGTCATCGTTCTGGACACCGGGCTGCAGCTGCCAAGAGACAGGCGTGCTTGGCGAGGAGGTTACAGAGGCATGATGGGAATATTAACGAGGCAACTGCAGCTGTCAAATTGCCTAGATGCATCAAATTTGGGAGTGTTTGTCTCGTTTTTTGGGAATAAAGAGGCATTGGACTTAATTTGGTCAGAAATTTACATACAGTAAAAAAAAAAAAATTGAATTTTTATTAGTTTAACATTTTTTCACACTATTGTTAACAATAGTTTAAAAACCTATTTAAAAAAATTGTATTAAAACAGATATAAAAATTGGGATTAATCGTGAGTTAACTAGTGAAGTCATGCGATTAATTACAATTAAAAATTGTAATCGCCTGACACCCCTAATTTTTAATCATCTTTTCTTAAAAAAAAAAAAGTTTATTAATTAAAATTGTTACTTTTTTAAAGAAAAGATGATTAAAAATTAGGGGCATCAGGCAATTAAAATTTGTAAGCGTAATTAATCGCATGACTTCACTAGTTAACTCACGATTAATCACAAATTTTACATCTGTTCTGAATGTACAAAAAAAATCTAGGTTTTCATACTCTTGCTAACAAAAATGGAAAAAAATGTTAAATATAAATAGTTCAAATGAATTTTTGACGTTTATAGCCGTCAATGGCAGCGAATGAGTTAATCATGGACATCTAAAAAAAATAACTTTGGCCTTTGCCCTATAGGAATGTAATTTAAAGTCCACCATTCCATTTTAAAAGCAGTGTATTTTATTACAGAGTGTCGTGCGTTACGCAACGTTCACAGGCAGAGCGGACGCGCTTTATGTTTTGAATGCGTGCAGCCAGCGCCGTCCGCATTGAATAATTCAATCGATTTGTGCTTGTATCGAGCAAAAAGAAGCACTTAGCTGCTTTGTTCTATTTGCGCTTCTGCTCTACTTGCGTCTGTTTGTGATGAGTGACGACGGCGGACAACTTGCACTGCACGCTCACCGGCCGCAATATTAGGTACGCCTGCACGCAGAAATCACATTACAAAAATAAGTGACACTATCAGAGGTATTGATTGAATATGTTGCAGAACTGTATCTCAGCTAGAGCCGTAAAAAGCAAAAATGAACTCTTAAACCCTTTTCACACTGCACTCGCTCATTGTGAGTCGCGCTGCAATGTGAAATTGCCATATTTGGAAGTGCTGACGAAGCAGCCTACCAGGAAGTAAAAAAGGAGATTTTTCTGCTGGCTGGACCACACCTGGACAAGTCTGCCAAAATAACACTATGAGCTCCTCTCCTAATTAGGGGGCGCTAGCCTCATGTCACAAAACTGCCCCTTTCGAATAAGAACATTTTCTCATTTGACGACGTCGCGCTGCACCCTGCTAAATGCAGTGTGAAAAGGGCTTTGCAGTGTGCAAGTGTACCCAATAAAGTGTCTAATTGTGTAGCTATGAAACCCTTTATTGTGTTTTAGTAGACTTTAATGAGGCATTTCTTGGCAATAATACGTTATATGTGACCTCACTAGTCTAAACATGACTTTCTGATTACCGGTAATATTCCATTTGTGGAATAAGAGTTATGAAGCAAAATCCAGCCATTTTATCCATCTCAGGGAGCGGCCATTTTGCCACTTGCTGTCGACTGAAGATGACATCACAGTTGCTCAGGGCTCAGGCAACAACCAATCACAGCTTACCTGTTTTCTGAAGCTGAGCAGTGATTTGGTTGTTACCCGAGACCTGAGCAACTGTGATGTCATTTTCACTCGACAGCAAGTGGCAAAATGGCCGCCCCCTGAGATGGATAAAAGCGGCTGTATTTTGCTACCCAACTCATATTCCACTAATGCAATATTAGTCAAACTACCATATTTAGCAGGGCTGCATAGACGTATTATTGTAGAACATTGGGGGGGGGGGGGGGTTACTTCCCCTTTAAATGTGTCAATTTGAGCACGGTTGCAAATAGACAACATGCATGTGTATCTAATATTGTGGCCAGCGAGGTAAGAAATACACAAACATACAAATCAGTGGGCATTTTAGCCAAGTATATAAACATCAAATAGCATGTACAGACAGTAATCCCCATGACATGAGTTACATATTTTTTTTAGTTATATGTCAGTAAAAAAAAAAAAAAAAAAAAAATCCTAAATAGCAGAAGCTAGTTACAATATGTACAATAAGTGCAATTGTGTGTTCATGATGCGCACACACATCCAGTAACTATGTTCACGAAATCACAAGTATCACAGAGGCTGGATTTACACTGCATTGTTCAATGGGCACAATTGTGATTTATTTATTTTTTGTTCTCAAGTGGCACAATTGGGAAATACACCATAGCAGAGGTGAAAAAATGAATGGCTGGTAAATCCTTAGACTCATTATCAGGCCTCTTTCAAATAAAAAGGCTGACGTGTCATCCATGTGCCCTTTCATTGAAATGCATTCATCTGTCCGAACAGCATAAATAAGCAAATAAAATGAATCAGATGTTGGCATTCAATTGGAATTGGCCACTTGGACCTTCAGTGTAAATCCAGCCTTAATAGTCCCACACTGATTCTGATACTTGACGAAGATATTTTCGGATGTAAGCACAAATCTATTTTCCAACTTGTTTAGACAGCAGCTGGCCTTTTAAGTCATGAACACACATTTTCCAAGGAATTAATCCATGTGAGTTTAAAGTGCATTTTTAAAAGTGATTGGCTCGGAAAGTAAGGAAATGGATGTATAATGGCGACCGCCGTACGTACCTGTTTATAAAAATTTAGAAAATTTAAGAAAGTTCAATAAGGACAGTGGAGTTCACAAATATTATTTTTTTAAACGTCTTATATTCCTTTTTTAAATCACTTTGTGTTGTCTCTGGCAGGGAGTGTCCTAAATTCGCTCACCACGTTCCAGTTAGAGTAAATCCGTGTTGGAAAACAGCATAAAAGTCCACCTGTTTGCTAAAACGTAAAAATGCCAACAAGCATCCATTTGCTGGTTCAGTTTGTCATTTGCAGATGTGTTGAATTAATCTGTCACTTTCTGGACGTAGTTGACAGGGAAGGTGCCGCTCCTGGACGAGTCCCCTTCTATGTAACCGACCTAATTAAAACACACACACAGAAGAAAAAAAAGAAAAGATAAAAACTTCCAAATATTGTACTGTATATCATGCTACCATATTAAGAATGATAATTTTGGCTTATATAAACTTGTTGGTAGTTTTTTATGTCAGTCAATTGGACTCACACTCTAAAAACAGTTGGGTCAAAAAGTAACCCAATTATGGATAAAAAAAATGGACCGATCCACTTTATGGCTCAATTTGACCCAACTTTCTAGGTTGTTTTACACAAAATGACCCAATTTTTTTGACCCAAGTAAAGGATCTGACCAATATTTATGAGTTGTTTTACACTAAAAGACCCATTTCTGGACAAATTGACCCAAGTAGAGGCTCAGTCCATTTTTGGCCCGCAGTTGGGTTATTTTTGACCCAGTGCCATTAATTAAATAGTCATTCCAACCACATTTTGACAGCCAGTCACTTTTGGCAAATGTTGTCATATTGCTATTTTTAATATATTTTTTAGACAATGACATGACACCATTGCTTTTTATCCCAACATTTTGGAGCCGTTCGCACAACATTAACAACTTTGTAGGGAATGAAAGCACTGGCAGTTGCACTTACCCACCAGTGGGGGTCAGTAGAGACCGTGACCACGATGGTCTCATCTTTGAAAAAGGTCAGCTGCTCTGAATTGGCCGGTCTGCAGTCCACTAACGCCTTGACCCGCTTCTGGTGGTGCCTGTTGCCTGAAACCTGATGGTTAAATAGGATATAATGAGATAAGGAAGGCATATTTTGTAAAGAGACACTTTGGAAAAATGAGCGGGAACATTTGGCTTTCTGGTTAAATTTGAGGCTGCATCTCAAATGATCATGAGACAACTGACAATTCGACAATAGTACCTCAGAGTGTTATTAGTGCAGACTGGAAGAGTTACAGAAAGGAATAGAAGTACTCAAACATGAATTTGCCACTTTTAAAGCTCAAAGAGCCATTTGTAGTGGTACCATAGCGTTCCGACGCGGTCGCAGGGCAGGGGTGACGCCAGGTGAAGAAGATGATGTAACCGCGCTGGGTATCGGGCCGAGGCCAGCGCAATTTCCCCCCAGGGTACAATACGGCTCCTCCTGGTTGCTGGTGGGAGACAACGCGGCACACTTGCTCTGGTTGCCTCCTCCGCTGCTGGTGCGACGATAAGATGTGGTCTTCTCCGAACTGGAAAGAGGTTGGACATTGGTTACAACCAGAAGGTGGAAAAAAGGACAAGTGACATATATTTTGGTAAAAATAGAAGCACTGATTCACTTATTTTACTTGGGGAGTAAAAGTAAAAAGTGATGCGAGTGAAAAATCGACTTGATTGTATGTAACTTGAATTTACCTGACCGGCCCAATGTGGTTCTGGGAGGACGCGCCGGTGCTTTGTGAGGCAAAAAGGGCTTGCACTTCCCCGGAATGTCTATGAGGCCTCAGCACGCTTCCCTTGGTTGATTTTCCAGTTGGGGACGGAATGTCTGTGGCGGGCGAAGGTGGGCTCTGCCTGGCTTGCGTCTGAGGAGCTGTGATATTGGTGGACGGGTTCGAGGCGCGTCTGGGAGGGTTGAGGCTCTCGTCCGGCGTTGTGACTGACAGCTGAGGGTCGGAGCGACCTGAGTGGATAAAAGGAAGATGACGCTTCATTAGGTGCACAAACGCAAAGCGACTGTGAGACAAAAGTTGATTTGCTGAACGCTCCATCCTGTGGTCCCTGCCCCTCAACAAATACACTATGAATAGGTGTGACGACGGCACACTGCGCACTGCTAAATGCAGTGTGAAAAGGGTTTTAGGTTTTGAAGTAGTATTTCAAGTTAGTGATACATTTCGAGTTCTTTGAAGTAAGGTTTCAAATCAGTATAAGGGTTTCAAAGTTGGGCATTCAATTAGGGTTTTAGTCATGGGTGAGGGTTTCAAGCTAGTAAACTAAGGTTTCAAGCCAGGCTTAGAGTTTCAAAGTAGGGTTTTTAAGCAAGGCTGAGAGTTTCAAAGTGGAGTTTTAAACCAGGCTTTGGGTTTAGAGTTATAGTATTAAAGTAGGGTTTGAAGTTAGGCTTTGTGTTTAGAGTTAGGGTATCAAAGTAGGGTTTGAAGCCAGGCTTTGGGTTTCCAAAATGATGTTTCAAAGTTAGGGTTACAAGTTACAGTTTCAAGTTATGGTTTCTAGTTAAGGTTTCTAGTTAAGGTTTCAAGTTTGGGCATTAAACTATTGTTTCAGGCCAGAGTTATGGTTTCAAATTAGAGTATATAATTAGGGGTTCAAGCCAGGCTTAGGGTTTTAAAGTAGGGTTTCAAAGTAGGATTTCAAGCCAAGGTCAGAATTGCAAATAAAAATGTGGGTTTCAAACATTGGTAAGCGTTTCTTGTTAAACTACGGGTTTCAAACTAGGGTTTCTTATCAAGTTTATGGTTTAAAGTTCAATGTTTCAAAGTGGAGTTTCAAGACAGGGTTATGGTTTCAAAGTAGGGTTCCAAGGCAGGGTTTGGGTTTTTAAGTTAGGCCATCAAGCTAGGGTTTCAAATAGGATCTCAAGTTAGGTTACCAAAGTAAGATTTGAAGCCAGGGTTAGGATTTCAAATAAAGATGAAGATTTAAAAATGGGATTAGGGTGCCAACTCAGGGTTAGTATTTTTATTATAATAATATTTCATTTTCATTATTTAATTTCTGTCCCTTTCAAAGTGACTCAGCTGAGCGGGAGGGTGGCGCTCTGGCGCCCTCTGTTGACGAGCAGCTATTGGTTGTAATTCTCAGATTCCTTGGTTACTATGATGACAGTTTTTACCTTTAGGGGTGGATTTAGCAGGCAGAGGCGGTGGCATGGCTACACCAGAGGGGGCGCCGTTGGGTGACGAATTTTTGTACAGGAACTCCAGGTTCTCGTAGGTCTGACAAGGTCTGCTGCCCGGGTTCCCGCCGGCGCCGCTCATCACACTCCAGCGGGCTCCTACGCCGCCGTTTGACGACACCGGAGAACGGTCCTTGTACGGGTACAAAAATATATTTTTTTATCTACAGTAGACCTACTACAAAAAATGTATCTCCTCTTCCACTAATTGGTACATGGTTCAAATAACCCGTGCATCCACTTTTGGTGGCATTTTTGCACTGTGAGATGTTTTTCTCATGTAAAATAGGTGCTTTGGCGTAGTAAAAGGTAAGTGTGGTGAGATGTTTACCTTCTCGTCCAGGTCGTCCTCGCTGTCGTAAATCTCCTGAGCTTGAGTGTCCCACATGAACTCCACGTGAATCTGAGAGTTGAACTTCCCATTGTGGGCCAGCTCCAACTACACACATACACATGAATGCACACACACACACACACACACACAACCAGGATTATGGATTTAAGTTGTTTTAATATTTGTAACAAAGTTTAAGGTCTCAAAATAGGTTTTCAAACAAGGTTTATTGTTTCAAATTAGGGTTAGTATTTCTAGCAAGAGTTCATATTTTATATTTTTCAGGTTGTGGTTTCAAGATTTGATTAGGGTTTCAAATGATGGTTCCAAAACACGGTTAGGATTTCAAACCAGGTTCACAAATTCCAATTAGTTAGGGTTTTTCAAACCCAGGTTAGGGTTTCAGGTCAGTGTTTCAAATTAGAGTTTCAAGACTCAAGGTTTGGGGTTTCAAACAAGGGTTATGATTTCAAATGAGGGTTTCAAACAAACATTAGAGTATCAAATAAGAGTTGGTGCTCCAAGATTGGGCTAGGA
The DNA here is from genome assembly GCF_054856555.1 of Leptonotus elevatus. Lineage (NCBI taxonomy): Eukaryota > Metazoa > Chordata > Actinopteri > Syngnathiformes > Syngnathidae > Leptonotus > Leptonotus elevatus. The sequence continues at coordinate 6,881,581 of NC_141252.1, forward strand.
TTGCAAAACAGAGTTTGTAACACCAGTAAGGATTGAAATTAGGGTTTCAAATCAGGGCTTCAAGTCATGTTTGAAATGATTTCCCATTGTGATCAGTTTTCAATTCAAAAATGTGTCAAAACGCGGTGCAGCGAGGTCTCACCAGCTCGACACATTGCGTGTGCTGCAACCTCCTGGCGATATCGAGGGCAGTCTCTCCTGCAGAGTTGACTAAACGCAACAATCCAATCACAATAAATCACAGTTGATATTGCAAATGACATTAGAGTTTAAGTGTTACCTATGTGAAGCGTGGCCTTGGCTTTCAGCAGCAACTTGAGAGATTCGGGCTTGTGATGGAGGACGCTGTAGTGCAGAGCCGTGTTACCTTCCGCTGTCCTCTTCTCCAAGCAGTTGCTGGTGGCGCAAAAAACACTATGAGGCTTCGCTCGATACAAATGTTCATAATATTGGTAAACAACATGCAGCAGCATCCACAGCACCCGCCGTCCACTGATTAATTTCAATGGGCAGGCAAAACGTCTTTTATCAAATATTCCATCCGCACCTATTGGTCAAAATGACATAAGGTTTTTGTGTCTGCGTAATGTGTTTGTCTGACCTGTTCTGGCACAGGAAGTCCACGATGGCCAAAGAGCTCCTTTCTTCTAGAAGCACGGCCAGATGAAGAGCGGTTTCTTTCAGATCCTTTGTGAGAAAACAACATGAAGACATGTGAGGACGACTTCCAAGAAACATATTAAATGTTGGTGCAGATCCACTTTGCCATTCAAGTCCACTTGCACTAGGGTCAAGTGGCCTGTCACAACTTTACAACTTTGATTCAAACCTTAATTGAAATTAATTTAAAGAACCCTTACTTGAACCCTAAATTACAACCCAAACCCTGGCTTAAAATCAAAACTAAAGCCTGAATTTAAACTGCTAACTCTTGTTTGAAATCCTAACCCTAACTCTAATTTGGGAAAGTTAACCCTTTTTTTAACACTAATTTGAAACCCAATTTTTTTTAAAAAAAACCTTTAACCCTTCTTTAAAATAACTCAAGCTTAACACAATAATTTGAAATCCTGACCCTCGTTTGTTATCCGTATTTGTGAAATCATAATGCAAGTTTTAAACCCTAACCAATTTTTGAAACCCTAACCTTTGTTGAAAACCATAATTCAAGACCCCGTTTGAAATCCTGACTGGTTTGAAAACCCTAACTTGAAACTCTGAAAGATAGACATAAAACATAAAATAAAAAACTTGCTTAAATTGATAACTCAAGCTTAACACACTAATTTGAAACCGTGACTTCTGTTTGTACCCTAACACTGTTGTTAAATCCTACTTAAAACCCTATCCTTTTATCAAAACCATAACTTAGGCTTGAAACCTTAATTTGAAGATGTAACCCTTGTTTTAAATTGTAACCCAAGTGTGAAATCTAACCTTAAAAAAAACTTTATTTGAAACCTTAACCTTAAATTGAAGCCTAAATTTGAAATCCTAGGCTAAATCTGAGGTAACTTTCACCTCGTGTACTGCATATCAGCGCAAGAACCCTGCTGATTTTAAATGACATCCAACATGAGATAGAAACCTGGCGCAAAACGAGCATCTGATGTCACGAGTTTCTTGTGCAACAGCCCCCGCGCCCCTTCTAAACATCTGAAAACGCTGTACAGATTCATGCAAGCTCACAACACGGCAAGCAGATGAAAGAAAAACAAAAGCGGGAGAGAGCGCGATGCATGCGTGTAATTCAACCAGCTTGTCTCATTCTCTCTCCAGAGACGCCAGCGCCGGCCTCAAAGCTGAAATAACAAACCCCGTCCAACCAGTGCAAACAAAGTGCGCACACGTCATCAGTGTTAACACCCACTTGGGTTAACACTGAGCAGGAGGTGAATCGGATGCACTGTAGTTGCTTTTGTGCTTTTCGCATTTCTCCAATGAGGACTGCCGAACAAAGTCACAATCAGGCCAAAAGCTCATTAATATGTTGATTTGTTGAACTGACTTTACCATTCGAGTCACCAGATTCCTCCGACGCTATTATTAGGCCGCTCGCATGATTCGCTTCGACATCAAATGTCCTCACCTGTCCGTCAGTCGCCGAAAGCGGTTTGGAGAGGTCCGCCCCCTCGGCGAAGAGCTGCAGCAGAGATGTCAGGTCCCGACCCCTCACGGCGTCGCACAGCTGGCCGGGTTCCGGCGCCTCCCTGCGCAGGACGTAGCGCCGCTCGGCGTACTTGGCCACAATGTACTCCTTTCTGGCATTCCTGGAAGAGCAACTTCCAATTAGATTGCAGATTTGAGATCATTTTTAAGAAGAATTGAGACTCACATGTCACTCTGTGGCAAAGGTTTGACAGCGTCATTTGGAAGCCCCGCCTCCATGATGTCGTTGAATCTTGTGTTGCCAATGCTGACAGCCAGCTGTCACACACACAAAAAACAAAGCTTATATATTATAATATTATATGGTAGATTTTTTTTCTCTAATTGTTTTGTTAAATTCCATTGCGCCAGGCGGTCATTATCATTAAACACAAGACAAACTATTGCATTAATTATGACAAATAGTTAGAGGTGTAATAAAAATGGATTTGAAATAAATACCCTTTTGATAAATAACAGACTTTCGTGTAATATGGCCATTAAATTGTAATATGAGGTATTAGTATTATGAAAAGTGTTTATACTATTATTTAATATGTAACAAATATTTTATTATGATTACATATTTCATGATGATTAATTTAACAATATCATACTTTTTTTTAAATAAAATAATGGTATTTAATTTATTTTCCAAGATTTTATAAGATAAAACGTTTTTTACAAAGTCCGTTTTTATTTCATAATGTCCTTTTCCACAATGGCCTTTTTATTTTATAATGGCGTTTTTCAGCAGAGTAACTTGGGCTTGTCAGAGAATGTTGTTAAAGAATAGCATGAACGCATTTCATAATAATAATAATACCAAATTTTAAAATTGAATGATCATATTACACAATCGCCTGTTATTTATCAAAAGGGTATTTATTTCAAACTGTGGGTTTTATTTATTGAATTATGACACTTTTGGGCTTCCATAAGGCATGAGAATTGAGCCCTTATTTTATTGTTTTGTTTTCAATTGTTCTGTTAAATTTATGTACCACATTTTGTTTCAGCTGAGATTTTTTTTTTAAGTGTTCTTTAAATAGAATCAATTTGAGTCTAGGGTTGAGTCCTGTGAAAGGTGGTAGTTATCATGAATAATTGCAAACAGGATAATAAGCCCATGCGTGACTGAGCATGGCTGGGACTTTTTTCATTTTGACTGTGATTAAATTTTCCTATATGGCATTGCCAGTCATTCTGTTTATTTCTGTTGCGCAAGGAACAACGGCATTATCATAGTACACGTGAACATGCAACCAAGCATGCCGTGGAATTTTTTGACTGTGAATTATTTCTCGTCATATTTCCATTGTGCATGGTGATCATATTTATGTGACATGTTCTGTATACTCTGCATGCAAATGAACCCGCAAAGAGACTGAGCATGCCGGCTTTTCTGACTATGGATCATTTCTTCTCGTCGTTCCGTTTATTTCTATTACATTCATTATCAATGTTGGATTATTTCAAGTGGCTTGTGTTATTTGGTACCAGTAATTCAGAGGTGCTGAGCAGGTCCAGGGTCAGTGACTGGATCCTGGAGTAGTGCACACCCAGTTCTCTGTGAATTCCCGAACATTCAATGCAGGTCAGGATGCCGAGATTAGTCGACAGCCATGTTGGGTCTATAATGAAATGTAGGGTAAACACTCATGTTACATAAATACAACTTCACCACTTCAGAAGATTCTTCAGTTTTGGTTTAGTTTTTTCGTACAGCTGTAAAAAAAAAGTTCATTCAATCGTTCAAATGTAAATCTTGCGACCTGGAGCGCCGCAGTCAGCGCAGGCCTCGTTGCCGGGCATGTGTCGAAGTTCTCCGATGATAGATCTGGAAAGCTCCTGCAGGCCGCTGTCCTGGAGGTGGAGCTGATCTCCTCCCAGCGCTGTGTTCAGGGCCTCCTCCTTGCTGTTCTGCAGCACCGACACCCAACTGACCAACACAACCATGTTAATTATTTACAGCCTGGGCACACAGTAAGAAAGCCCCATGGAAAATTTGGGAAGATTTAGCTGCGTAAGACAGTGTCACTTAGCATTGTGAAAGTTGGTATGAAGGTTTATCATAAGTAGGCCCACAGAAATCCTCTTATTTCGTACCTTGTAGTGTAACAAAACATAGTGAGAGATTTGATTTTTACACAGTGCATGGGGGTGGAGCGGGGCATCACATTTTGATTACCCGCCATAAAACATGAAACAAATGTTTCAGTTTCACAATGTCCTAAAGCCCATTATGCACTATTCCCAATTTCCACATGAAAACACACAAAGCTTTCTTGCAATGTCAGTGCAGAGGGAATTCCCACCCAAGACCATCTGGACAAAATGTATCCTATTAATAACACTTTCCTTTCCAATGTCTTTTAGTTTCCTGTCATTGTTGTACAGACCTGATGACACCCTGGCTGCACTTTATTAGGTACACCCATACTGTCTAATAAGATAATATAAAAAAAATAATCGGCCTTATATTGTAAAAGCTGGCTATAAATTTCGATTTTAGTTCAACTTTCCCCCCCTCATTATTCATATGCTTGACTTTTAAGCACACACACATAAGCTGATAATTAACCGAGCATGACATGCAGTGACCTGCAGCAGAGTGAGTGAGGAAGCGATAAGGAGACAAACGTGAATGCAAAATCTCATTCTTACATCAAACATTCCTGCTCGTCTTCCGTCTGGAAATGGTATGTCCGGTTATCTGTTGGAAACGAGCATTGGCAATGAGAAACATGTTGATTCAGACAATGACGGTTGAACAGTTTAACTGAAAAAGCTGGGCTGCATCCTGACAACAAGTGAAAGTGAAAGTAGCACCAATGTGACATTAAAGATTAATAGGACAGTTTAAAAAAAAAACTGTCTCAGCATGACCTTTACTTTCTAAAAGATGGTGTTATGCTAAAAAAAAACACACCAAAAAAACACATTTAATAATGTATTTTATTATAAAATATGAGCACAAAATATTATAATAATATTAATACATTTATACTATGTATTAAATAATTAAACAATATAATACATCTTAAATACATTACTATAGAGATTTTTTTTTAAACTATAAAACTTACAAATTACTATGAAGTAAGTTTATTTCATTTCTCAGAATGTCTTATTTGTTAATACACTTTCTCGTAGGAACAGCCATGAAAATTGAGACATTTTCAAGAATGCCAAGGAAGTCGGGGTCAAAAGATAAAACTCACGAGTAACCAGGTCAAAGGCTTTGCGGTCCTCCGGGTTCGGTCGCACCTGACAGGTCAGGAGGTTGAGCTTGGCTGGTGGTCGGTTGATCTGAAAACACACATAGACTCCTATTAATATATATTGTATGGTAGACTTAAAAAAAAAAAAAAAATCTTATTATTATTATTGTGTGCTGTTGTAAAACAAGAATGTTCTGGTTGTGTTGCATCGGATTTGATTTGTGGTCGTTACCGTGCTGTGAGAGATGGTTAGGCAGCCAAATTTGACTCCACATTTCCTCTTCTGCCACACTTTTCTGATCCTGTCGGAGAAAACAGGGCAATGAGGAGCATTTCTGACGAGCCCTTTTTAAACCTCATCTTTCAAATCTTGAAACCGCACCATGCACATGGGAACCCCTCATATACATGGTGCGTGTGTTTCATATGTCTAAAAGCTGGGTCCACTCAACAAACCCACTTAGCCTAAAAAAAAAAAAAGTTAGAGGAGGGCCCCCTGTTTGAATCTTCATGTCAGGATAATGGAAAGCAGCTGGAGGGGGTGCAAGTATGAGACCCTCCTTACCCTCCCCCCATCATCACTACTACCATATCCTCCCCCCTTCTTGTTCCATGCATTCATCTCTGCGCCCTAACATCGATTCAACAGGAGACAAAATTCACACGGGGTGATTGATCTTTAACTCACCCGTCACTCTTTTTGAGCAAGAAACCCGACTTCTCCGTCCCGTACTGCTTGTTGCCCTGCGGCTGGTGGATGCTGTAGCCGTTGCCCGAGTTCTTCCTGTTTAGGTATTCCTAAGAGAGATTAAAATGTGGTGTTTTATTGCGAAACATCAAACTGCTCTGCCATGCTTTGTTCACAAACAATGACAAAAAGTCTCATTCTTCTCAAATTAGTGGTTTAAATTATGAAGCAATCTGATTAAATCTGTAGGGCAAGTTCACTTTGGTACACATGAAAATGACCGCCTTAAACCAAAATGACACACTTCCTGCATCTTTTCAGGAAAATACTTTAGACTGTTTCAACTCATAATAGACATGTCGATCAAATTTCATGTTTATGAGGGGAAACTGACTTCAGGGCTGAATTTTATTTTTGCAACCCAGACAATTTTTTTTGGGGGGGGGGGGGGGGGGTTATGGCCGCAACCATCCCCAAATGTAAGTTTGAATGAGAATGACAAGAAAGCATCATTTGTTCGGTAAATTTTGAGTATGGGAAAGCTCTTAAAATGGCAATTTAGCCCAAGAATAATGACAAACAAACTATTTCAATTGATTTGTGATTTTAATGTCTCTCATTTTAGGCTGTCTTCTACATCCGCCCAAGGGACTGCCAATGAAAATTAGCTTGACTTAGCGAACTTGGGCACATTTACATTGTAAAATGTTGAATAATGCGCATTGTCCCTTTTAAATAAATAAATTCAATTCAAAACAGACCCTAATTTATGCTGAGGAATGTGTTTCAAGATTTACCTCTTTGCCATCCACTTGAAGGAGCAATCGAAGAGAATCCCTCAGTTGAGTGAGCTGTTTGACTTCCTCATCCTGGTCTAGTCGTACCTTCCACAAAATCAAAAGTACCAGAAATCATCATCAAATCGAAGTAGGTGAATCGGAGACTTTCATAGATGACCTGGATTTTATTCAGAAAACAGTTGCTGGAGCTGACCTGACCACACATCGACATCACTTTTGATTTAAAAAAACAAAAAAAAACAAAAAAGGAATATCTCAAAAACAAACAGACAATTTAGAAAAAATCTGTCATTTTAGGATTTAGGATTTAGGTTTTTTATTTATTTATTTTTTGCTATTCACTCTACTGCAAAAACAATGAATACGGTGTGACTGCATCACAGGCCACATCTTGATATATTTCCTCAATGTGAGTATGGGGAAGAGCTTTAGAGCTGGGGAGTGCCGCCCTCAGAGGTCACGCCTTTCCTTCCCCCAAAACACAAGCAACAACACGATTCCATTCAACTGAAAGACATCAGGGCTTTCCATGGGAGGATGCTGACGACTGACACGGTGTTATCTCGAAGCGCGATGACGAGTCTGAGCGAAGGCGCGTTCCGCTGCCTGCGACAAACCAGAAAAACACGCAACGCTCAAACTTTTTTGGGATTCGGCCACCGCACCAGAGCATGTCTGAGCAGAGCCGAGGAGAGTCGGGGAGAGTTTCGAGGGAAAGTGTGACGGAAGCTTTGGTTTTTACCACGTGCTCACAGAGGAAATATGTCTTCCAATAACAGTCTGTGCTTGTGCTTGCAGAGGAAGGGTTTTGGCGTGGTGCGGAAAAGAAACAGTGGAAACCGTTCAGGTTGAGATTCTAAACGAGAATGTGGTTCGTTGTGGTCGTTCATGCGAGCCTTTATTACCATTGCAGAAAACAAAGCGTGGTTGACATACCCCCTATAATAATCCCTCCATCCATCATCGGATCGCCCCCTATAATTACTAGTTTCAACCGTAAAGCATAGCACAAACTGATCCCGAAACAGTTGAAACTCTTCTTACCAAAGTTACTCTTAAAAATAAATAGCTAACAGATTATTAGATTTGGAAAAAACGCACCAAAGATGGGTGTGTTTAATACTCTGTAATGTCTGCTAACAAACCCAAACAAACCTAGCGGTACCTTTGAATTTTTCATTGTAGTTTTTTTTTTAAACATAGAATATAAAATAAATAGATAAATAAAAACATAGAGAAATAAAAAGGACGTAAATAAATAAATAATAAATAAATGTAAACCTTCTTCTGTTTTAATTATTCTTAGTAAATCACAGTGTGGCGTCACGTGAGCTATTTTTAGAAGAGACCCGAGAGGGGCTACTCATGTTCTCCTTGGGGCTAACTAGTAGCCATTTTATTATTTTTACATTAATCAACACAGCAAAATGCACCCGTATTTGTATAGTGTCTCGTCGTCTTGCTCAACCCTCCATCCTCCTCTGTGGAACCACTCTACCCTCCTTTCTCTGCTCACTGAGAAAGAAGGGGGGGGGGGGGTTATTTGTAGGAAATTAACTTGAAAGAGGCAGCTCATTTACTCAACTCTGCAAGCTGCCAATCATATCGTACCCTGCTTTGTAGTCCCCTAACCCTTTCCGATGACAGCCAGTATGGTCCGTTACGGAAAGTTTGACTTTTTAAAACCACGCTAAGCCGTCAAACCGGTAATCGGCCCATATACTTATGACTGACTGACTGATGTCACTTATGTAATAGTGAAATATCATAGCACTTGGCGTCCAACCAGGCAGTGCTAACAACGTCGCTATGCGGATCACGTGCTAGCTTACAATCCTCAATTCACTTCTTTGACAGCAATTCATAGGATAAAAAAAAAAAAAAAGGACATGCACAAAGCGACTGTTTATTACCGTGTGAACTGAGGACGCCAGTTTCTCCACAAAGGGAGCAAGATTCTCTGCAGCTTTCAGCCCGTCCTGAAAAAAACTGAGAGCAGGGGGGGGGGGGGAAAGAAGAAAGGCTGAGTCATGGTGTCACTTCAGTCCAAACAACATCACACACTCAAGCAATCCGCTTCAAACCGCTGGTATGGTTCCAACTGGCAAAACGGTTAACCAACAGCAAAAAAAAAAAAGAAGATTTTTTGAAAGTCACTTTTTCATGTCTAGAAGTACACAAGATGAGTTGTTCTTCCACCCCCATCATCTTATGTGACACCCAGTTGTGATACATGGAAAGTACACAAGGCAGAGAAAATGGCTGACCTGAGCTGGGCTTGGAAGAACTTTATGAGGCTCTGGAGGAGATCCGGGCCTTGACGGACCTTCAGCTCCTGGATCTTCAAAAGGTACTGCAAACATACGAAAACATCAACATATTTTTGGGGGGGTTCAGACATTTTGACTACACTTTTATCATATTACAAATCATAGAAATCTGATGAGGTTTTGCATACAGCATAAAGCGAATGTATGTGCAAGCAATGACTTCATTGTGAGTGTTTGTGAGAGACAATAGGCGCACACAGACAGCAGCAGTCGGGTGGAGCAGCTCGCAAGAAGTGGAAATTCCACTTTCCACTTGACCCGCCTCCTCACGTCCACAACCGCTGTCAATCAGGAATAGAAGAAGGTGGAGGACATACAGATTCTGGAATAATTCGTTGGTAGTTTGAGCATTTATTTTTTGCAATTTTTTCGTAAAGTTTTTTTTTTTTGGGGGGGGTGGGACAAAACAGGATTTTTTTGGTAAAAAAACGTATGGAATTTTTATCTTCTTTTTTTTTTTTAAGAATTTTGGGGGTTTGAAAAAAAGTTAAAAACATATTGAGTTTATATCAGTTTTTGAAAGAATTTTGCGGGTTTGAAAAAACCCCCCATAAAAACATAGAATTTTTATCAGTGTGTTTTTTATTTTATTTGGGAGTTTGAAAAAATAATATATAAATGCATATTGAATTTATATCAGTGTTTTTTTGGAAGCATTTTGCGGGTTTGAAAAAAACAACAACATAAAAACATTGAATTTTTATTAGTGTTTTTTTATTTATTTGGGGGTTTGAAAAAATAATATATAAATAAATATTGAATTTTAATCACTGTTTTTTAGAAGAATTTGGGGGGGTTTGAAAAAAAAAAATTATGTTCCCCCAATGCCTATCAATAATAGGCAGATTTTTGCTATTTGCTACCTACCACAAATATTATTTATTTATAAATTTAATTATAATACTTACTACTTTCTTTCGTTTTTAAATTCTGAATGAGATTTTCTTTTGAAATCTTCCCTTCAGAGTTTTATTTGGGTTTTTTTTGGGACATACGGTATACTGTACACTCAGGTCCAACTGTGCATTGTGGAAGAATTCAGGTGAATCATAAAGCGGCAAAACGTTCTTCTGAATGGCCAACAATAACGCATCCAACTGGAACACAACCTTACTCCCTCCGGCCTCCTCCCCCCCCACCACATATTTTTCCCATAAAACAAGTTGGAAGCCTCATTTGGAAGCTTTTTTAGAAGGAAAGAAGACCACCCATGAGGATGTGGGTAAGGAGCACTTCAGGTATGTGCAAGGTGATGTTTGCGCTGGCGACTCACTTCGCACATCTGCAGCTGGAAGGTCCGCCTCTCCCTCTCCATGTCCTCTCCTCCGTCCGATCCCTCCGTCCGGATGAGCTGCCTGCTCTTCTCCTTGCGCTCTTTCTCCAGTTTTGCTCTAATGAGCGATAGTAACATAATCAATCAAATGTGGAATTAAAGTCAATTGAGGGGGGGTCGAAGTAAAGAAGGAAAGGGCACGGCGTAGTACAGTAGTTACATTTTTAAGTCGTACTCCTTCCAGCTCCTCTCCATCTGTTTCTTCAGATCCTGAGGAAAACACAAGAGAATAATAAATAATACATACAAAAGAAAATACTGTACAGAATGTCACCGTAGTTCAACTGACACTTAACTTGTCTGCTATCTGGCTAAACCGGCTTCCGCCAGCTATCATCCTCCGCTGTGTGATTAATACGCAGTGACTGAGGTCACTCTTTTGCTCGTCTATTGCCATGGTGACTTTTAGTCAAACAATAAGCAGGTTATATCTGCTTGGAACATTGCTTTTTTTCCATTCGTCTTTATATACAGCCTTATGGTTGTATTAATAGGCGACAATGGGGAAATACACAAAAGTTAGTTGAGGACATGGATGCTTTTTGCTGGTTTAGGTTTAGATTTTGTCAGAATAATTACTGTTGGGAATCTATCTTTACACACGTGTGCGTGTATGTGTAATATAAATATATTTTCTTATCCTCCTTCAATTTTTGTTTTACTCAAAGGGCTTCACAGGCCCACAGCTGACAAGACTCAGCACCACCCCCTGATGTCATTTGGATTTATGATCATTTTTAGGTTAGAATTTGTCGTCATCCATTCTCATACAATTTTGTCAAATTTAAGTTATAAAAATATAACATAGAAATTATTTTCTGAAATAAGTTAGTATTTTATTTTTGTAAAATAGTTTTTTTTTCTTTTTCTTTTTCTTTTTTTTACTGAAAATAGAACATTTAAAGCTTTCAAATTTTAACAGAAAATCTAAAATCCTATAGTGGAAGGTAAATGCATTAATTATAATTTTTTGTTATTTTAGAACAATAATACTATTAATAATTAGGTAAAGATTTAAAAAAAAAAAAAAAAATCTGATTTCACCTGTTGTGGAAAAACAATACGTTTAACAATATTCCCATTAAAATTCTAATAAATATGTAAATTGATAATAATCAACATCATCATATTAATTGTGTAAATAATATCATACTATTATGCCTATAGGTTAAAATGGCTGATCGTGGTCATTGGCAAAACAATTATAATAGTACTGTATTTACAGGTCCACAAGTTGTATTATTATTATTATTATTATCTCTTTGACTGCCATAAACGTTATAAAACGTTTAGCATAAACCTAGGGAAGGGCGCCGAGGACGTTAAAAGACGTCCCCTATGTTTTTTTTTTTTTTTTTCAAAAACGGGTGCAGGAAAGCCTTGGGCAGCTGTGCTGAAAGTATCAGGCAGATCTGATTAGTCAAAGACTCGTTTTGGCCCCTAGAGGGCAGCGATGACTCTCTTTGCACAAGGTTGGATGGGCCGCCCACCGTGGGCGTCAGTAGAAGACGTGAGGCGGAGCTAGAGTGTTGAGGAGACATGGCTGAATAAGCCCACAATGGCTGCCCAAGCAACCGGTTGCAAGCAGCTCACGCTTGAGCATTTTTTTCAAAGACGGAAAGCATCAATCAATACTAAAAAGCGCATTGATGTCAACGATGATGATGACAACGAGCTCTACGCCAAAGTTGGAAGCTTTGGCGTGACTGTTATGAACACGTAGTAAGCCTCACCGGTAAGCGCGGCTAGCGCGGCTAGCGCGGCTAGCGCTGCTAAGGCCGGAAAACGCGCACAATAGCCGGCCGGGTACTTCTACACAATCGGACATTCGATCGGGCGATGGAGAGTTGGCATCGACCAATGCAGATTGATGATGATGATGAGGAGGACTCCGAGCTCTACGCCAAAGTTGGAAGCTTTGGCGTGACTGTTATGAACACGTAGTAAGCCTCACCGGCTTAGCGCGGCTAGCGCTGCTAAGGCCGGAAAACGCGGAGCTGCACAAGCGGACATTCGATCGGACAATGAAGAGTACCCCGAGTCCAATGCATATTCATCGGAGGAGCGGGTACAGTCTGATCACGGAGAAGACACTGTTTCTGGACTACGATGCCACCATGAATGGAGTGGATAAAATGGATCAGAACATCTCCTACCACCCGGTATAGCAACTGAAGGACACGGGGAAGCGAGACGTAACGAAACCGTAACGTAACCGTAGCATGATCCTGATATTAGACTTGATGACACACTGCAGTATATACTTGCTATTCCCCGGAAAAAAACGGCCGGCAAGAAAGTGGCGCACGCGAAGAGGCAATCTGTTGTGCAAATGCTGTTGCGTCTCCTTGCACGCAGGAGAGTGTTACAAAAAGAAAAACTGTCGTTGAAACATCCACATATTTGTAAATAGCACCACAGTTGCACACATTTGTAAATAGTTTGCCAAATTGTTGTCAAATTGTTACACTGTTGAATGTAAATAAACGTATTTTGCTATCAAAAAACACTTTTTCATTCTTGGTGGTAGTGTTTTATAGAAGTAAAGCACTATTTAGGTGTTTGTGGCATCATTCATGGACAAAAAGAAGTGTCAAATTCACTAGAATGCATGAAATAATATCGTTTCACTAAAAGCTTGATTTCTCCGTATTTTGGTCCAACACAGGCGAAATTGGGTCAAACTAACCATTTTCTATTGTTGATTACTAAAGAACGGAATAAGGTAGAAACAAACTCTTTTTTTCTGATGAAAGAGGAAAGTCCAATCTTTCATTTGGTAGTACGTGTGTTTCCATAGTCCAAACAGAACATTTTCTGTGGACCTTGAAAATCAGTCAAAATGCTTAAATCGGCTGGCACTGGCGGCATCCCTTTTCTGAAAACGTCTGGCAGTCAAAGAGTTATTATTGAACCACTTTTGATAGAAATCATGTTCATTCAAGTCGCATTATTATGTTTTGCTTATGGGTTCACTCTGACGTTTGTTCTTTCTTGTTATTAAGATCACTCACTGATTTTGGAGAAAAGCCTCCTCAAGTGCTCGCGTTTCCATTAAGAGTTCATTTAAGTGAAAGTGGGTTTAACGTTCGTGTGGAGACTATCAAGGGAACTTTTCACGCACCAATCTGCTGTCGCGCAGCTCCGATTTCAGCACATTTTCCAAAGGGAAGGCCATGATGTTGTTGAGGTTCTGCACCTGGAACATGTCAGAGTGCAAGAAAAGCACAATATATCAGGTTTTCAGCTGTGTGTGTGCGTGCGTGTTAAAAAGAGGTCATATATAAGAAAAAAAGACAGCAGAGCTCAGAAATGTCAAACAAGGCCATTAAATGCTAAGCTTTTGAATTAAAAAAAAAAAAATCTGTTGTATAACCCAATGTGCTATTGGGACTGTTTTGGGGAGTCCTTCAGCGGGATTCTTTAGCCACCAAGTTGACATAAGAAGAGAATGAGCGGAAACAACCAAAAAACCTGCTTAAACCTTTCCCTTCATTTCCCTGCGTGGTTTGAACTGACACACGAGCAAGGGATTGTGTGCGATGGAGTGCTCTCGTCTGTGCGTGCGGAATCACTCAAGGAGGTCTGTTCTTAATTAAAATCTCCATAGAAACTATCAGAGGGAGGGCTTCACTGCGCAGCTGTCTCGCACACTTTTAATTTGAGCAAAGGACTAATGGCTGTGTCAGTCAAGCAGCTATAATGTCCTACAACCTGCAGATCTCCTGCCAACATGTTATCTAAATGATTCATTTCTTCTCCCCGGTGTCAAGGTAACCTCATTTCCCTTCGTTGGAGTCATATTAAAAGACCCCTCACCAGATTTTTGAGCAGGGCCGTGACTTCTCGGGTGAACACGGCCATGTTGAGGAAGCCGGTGGAGACCTCGTTGTTGTCCTGGCTCAGGTGGCTGCTGCCCAGCTTCTCCAGGACCTCCGTGTACTGCTCCTTGGCTTCCATGTGAGCTGCAAGATTGAATTATGGTGTCATTCGACAGACAGCATGTGGGTTCCATTAGTTGTCCCACCGTAGAACAATAAAGCAGCTTACAGGGGTCTGGATTTAATGAAGGGAAGTGAATATACGGGAGAAAGTGAAAGTTTTTTCCCGGATGAGACAACGATGAATTATTTTTCAAACACATTTGTTAGAGGTAGAAAATGTGAAAATAAAGACGTGTTACGGTAATTTGGGTTTTAATTTGGGTTTTCATTTGTGTAGCGCGTTTCCATCTGTTAACTCATTCACTGCCATTGACGGTTATGAACGTCAAAAATTAATTTGAACTGTTTCTATTAGTTTAACATTTTTTCCCATTTTTGTTAACAAGAGAATGAAAACCTAGATTTTTTTATTGTACATTTGAACAGATATAAAATTTGTGATTAATCGTCAGTTAACTAGTGAGGTCATGCGATTAATTTTTAATAATCTTTGTTTTCTTTTATGAATTTATGGCAGTGAATGAGTTAAAGGGGAAGTCAAGCCCCAATTATTATTATTTTTGACAATAATATGTTCTATGCAGCCCCACTAGTCTAATTATGGTATTCTGGTTAATATTGCGTTAGTGGAATATGAGTTAAGCAGCCATTTTCACCCATCTCACGGGGCGGCCATTTTGCCAGTTGCTGTCGACTGAAGATGACATCCGCTCAGCTGCAGAAAACCGGTGAGCTTTGATTGGTCGCTACCTCAGCCCTGAGCAACATTTATGTCATCTTTAGTCGACAGCAACTGGCAAAATGGCCGCCCCCTGACTAAAAATGGCTGGATTTTGCTTCATAACTAATTTTTCACAAATGTAATATTAATCAGAATGTCATGTTTATACTAGTGAGGTCACATATAACATATTATTGTCAAGAAATGTTTAAGGTTGACTTCTCTTTTAAGTACACATGCACAATCTACGTAAGATGTAGAGAAATAAAATGTGTGGGTTTTTTTTAATGAAAGGTATTCATTTAACAATATACTTATGATTGAAGTTTTAGTTTGCAAACTGTCAGGTGTTTCAAGTACATCTACTAGTAAAGATTGAAATTGAAAACAGACTATATGTGTCACACAACGTGCACATAAAACAAATTTTTACAGCTCATCTGTTGACACACTCGCACATCCAACTTGGCAGTCCAAAGACTATGAGGTTTTTTGCAACCATGACGGGAATACTCGATGGCGTATAAGTGGGCCAGGAATGGCTTGTAGGTCAGTGAACACGGGGGGGGGGGGGGGTTGAGGGGGTCTTAAGGGGGCTAAGTGACTCATAGTGTTGATATACGATTTCCATCGGGAGTGATTAAGGAGCGAAACAACATAATGGTCGAAGGCGGGCGCTTACGATCAGTCCTCTCCCTCACCTACAATTTATGCTGTATGCTTGCCTAAATTCTGGGCAGCGGATCTCTGAGTCACTCACTTTTGGTTTGGAATGGGACGTTTAGAGGAACATCAAACATACGCTTCCTCGGAGCTGGTGCATGTTTCTCAATGGCATGCACATATACACAAAGCCATTACCGAGCGCTGACGGAATCACGTGTCGTTAGCACACGTCGTTAGCACGTTGGCCTCTTCATACATGTAAACACATGCATTCATACTGTATAGCCCACAAACATGCAGCAATGACTTTAGATAGCGTTTATGGGTTCATCAAAAGATTATTATTAATAACAGCTTGCCAAATAGTGAGCCAAAACTGAGCTCTGCGGTACTTCTTTGCTCCTCCACTCATTGTGGAAAGAAGCTCGTTTAAAATGATGTCATAAGCATTCAAGTGATGCTTTTAACTCATTCACTGCCGTTGACAGCTATAGACGTCAAAAATTCATTTGAACTATTTCTTATTCGTTTAACATATTTTTCCATTTTTGTTAACAACAGTATGAAAATCTAGATTTTTTTTTGTACATTTAGAACAGATAATAAAATTTGTGATTAATCTTGAGTTTTTCTTTTTTTCTATATATTTTTTTAATTTTTAATAATCTTTTTTTTATTTTATATATATATATATATATATATATATATATATATATATATAAGTTAAAGATGATTAAAAATTAGGGGCGTCAGACGATTACAATTTTTAATCGTATGACTTTACTAGTTAACTCACGATTAATCACAGATTTTATATCTGTTCTAACACAATAAAAAACAATCTAGGTTTTCATACTCTTGTTAACAAAAGTGGGAAAAAATGTTAAACTAATAGAAATAGTTCAAATGAATATTTGACGTCTATAGCCGTCAATGGCAGTGAATGAGTTCATCGGTAGCAGAAAATGGTGAGAGCAGAATTAGAGCTTAAAAAAAACACAAGACTGTATAATAATCACCTTTATTTGGACCTGTACCCAAATTTAAGAGGCTATGTTGCCAATGCCATAAGTGTATCATTCTTATGGGATGGCGGTAAACGTGTTCAAGGAGGAACTGAAGTCATACAGAGGTCAAAGGTAAGGCATTAAAGTTTTCCTTTCTCATAATTTTTATTTTTTTTAAGAATGAATAATCCTGTGTCAAACAGAAGGCTGCTCATCCATTTTGATAATACTGTACCTAATTTCACATGGACAATTATTATGACTATATACTTGGCAAGGATCAAAACAGTTCGCAATGCAGTGTTGACATTGGCAATCTGCCACAATTTCACAAAATGACGTCAATCGTTTCATTTCCTGTCTCTCTCCTGGCTAATCAAAGCGCCTCAAACAGCCTGTTGCACTAGTTGAGGTCAAGAATGAACTTTCACGCTTCGCACTCAAGTCAGCAGAGATGATAAGTGCAGTGTCAACATCAACAAATGACACACGGCGGGCGGGCAACGTCTGGCCAGCGCATGACAATATGACGACGTTAAAGCGCGCGGTGAACTTTCAGCACGACACTCACTGAGTCCAGAGTTGTGGATGGCTTTGATCATCTTCTTCATCTTTTGTAGAGTCATGTGATCCATTTCCAGGGACTGTCAAAACAACAAACAATGGGACATTAGATCTATCATCTACCAGGTAACCCGGAAGTACGGATGGAAATGAATTCCCAGCCACCATATCAGGTTTCGAGGCACGATACAGAAGGAGATTACATACATGTCATTGTCATGACAATTCTGTCCCAATACAATATGTCCCAGCACAGTATTTTTCTGTAGCCCTCCTGTTGTGTTTTTTCATGTGACCCGTATCACATGATGCAAATCAATGTTTTTAATATTTAAAAAAATAATAATAAACAAAGGCCAACAGATAAAGTTGAAGTTTGGTTGCAAAGTTTTTTGTTTTTTGTTCCCCTTAGATTTTCCAAACGGGTCAATTTGACCTGAAATTAATGCAAACTTTTTGAGGTATTTTCTCTCATTATAAAACATACATAGATATTGTAATTAGAGCTGGGAATCTTTAACTGTCTCATGATTCGATTCCAATTTTTGAGTCCGTGATTCGATTCAGAACGATTTTAGATTAAAAATTATTTGATTTACAAGGATTTCTGCTTCAATTTATAGATATGCAAAGAATTGTCATGATCTACTCCAGTCTGACTCGCTAATGCTAATTAGCGCGCTACTCGTGGCACTTTTATCACTCAAAAGAACGACTATTCATACAAAACGCTTCAGGAATGTATACAGAGAAGCATCTTAACATCCTACACCGCAAAAAGAAAAAAAAACTTTTATTGGAATAACTCGACTTTTTGCTTCTATGTGGCTACAACTTAACAGTGTATCAGAACGAGCGGAACCACACTGCCCCTAAGTGGCCAAATCATGTACAACATGAACAGTGCTAACAATAAAGGCACACACAAACAAGGGCAAGACAGTATAAAATAATTTAAATTAAATCGATTCTGAATCCTACTAAATGAGAATCGCGACTCTTATGAGAATCGATTTTTTTGGGCAAACCCCTAATTGTAATTAACATTCCTACAGAAAGCGCATGTGAAAACACACCAAAGAGTCAGCTAAGGTTGCCTAATATTTTCCAAAGTCTCTACTTGCTTGATGTCATGTTCTGAAAGGCCCACTGTGGAAACTTGACACTCAAAATAGAATGTAAACAAGCCATTCATCGATTTTGTGGTGTTTGTTCAGAGTCCAATTTTTGTGGTTTAGCCCGGGGGTCCCGACAGCTCATCCTGGGGGAGACTCCTAGTGGTCCCAGGCACTTTCACAATGCTTGCGCAAACAGACTGTTTTCCGCCATTTCACTTTCAAGAACACACTTTGTTTTGAACAAAATGAGCAAAACTGGCATGTGAGTGTCTGGATGTGTGCTATGTCACACTGGAGATTTTGTTATCTTTGTATTTGCTTTTGTTTTACCTTTAAGACACAATTTTTTTCAAAACAAGCAAGCTTGAAGTTCAACTTTTTTTCTTTTTTTTTTACCCGACCTCACGCAGACTCGCTTTTCCGCTGATCCAGACACGAGGCGCTACTCCGCCTCTACACGTCACCAGAAACAACTTTAATGAGGCAGAAATTCAGACCGAACAGAGACTCTGTGTTGTTAGGTGGTGCCGATTATGCGCCCTCGCTCACTTTTGGTCAAGTTCACTCCCATCTCATCACACCCCCGCCAACCCTCAAGTGTGGGTCCACTAATTAATAGTCTGAGTGGATGCTGTGAAATGTGACGCAGTGAATGGGAAAGTGATTAAAAGTGAATGTGGAGACGGGGACTGTTGGTGGCAGAGGATAAACACAGTGGCAAAAAAACGTACAGTGTTTATGGTTGGGTTAAACACACGTCGGCAGACACACTCAATGAGGGCATGGCGCTCTGTAACTCACTTGATGCAATTGCAAAGTGAAAAATAACAGTAAAGGTCACCATTTTGAAGTGAGCCCTAGCATATGCTAAAGCTAAATCAATTGTTGTTTGTGTGTTTTAGGCCGTCAGTAAGAAAAGTAATCTGGCAGCTCTTGCCAATCTATATGGGGAGCTTGAGCGCTGCTAGCGGCTAGCGCTGCTAGCGGCTAACGCTGGAGCCTCCGCTAAACTCTGGCAACAGATGCCATACAACAATACAGAGTCAGCCAAATGTAAAAAAATCTTTTTTTTAGCACCCTTGAATAGCGAAATTCAACAAAATTGTGTTGCTGACGTCGGTAGCAACCGTTTTGTGATGGCAATATTAACGTCGCTACTGTTGGGAAGACAAGTCGAGTCAGCCTGCGAAACGCTGCTGGCAACAACTTCAAAATAAAAGCATTCCAAAGAATTTATCTCATATATTATTTGGTACGGTTTATTTTGAAGTTGGCCCCACTGCATTGGCGGCGTGTACTATCAGAAAAATGCATCAAGCATTTTTTTTTTTTAACTGAGGTACTCTATTTACGCGAGGACTGCTATGCGATCTGATTGTTGTGGGCCCGATGACATACTTACTAAACTTACTTACTACACAGATTCGATTTCAACATTCCCAAAACGTCCTTTTGAGAGCAGCTGCAAGAAATGAGTGACACTCGTCGTACGTTATATTTATAGGAATGAAGAACCTTCGTCATCATGGGGTAAGGTTAGTAAGCAAACTGCAGAGTGCACATGGGGGGAGGGAGAAGAGGGAAGGAATTGCCAAACCCTGCAAACCACAATCACGTCCACATGTTACCCCCCCCCCCCCCCTCACTGTTAATCAACATGTCCCACACTATATGGAGGATGGAGCCTTTAACATACAGTATTCACCCATGAGCTGCTATTTTGAAGGCCATAAAAAGTGCTGTGCAAAAAAAAAATACTTAATGTTCATATGGGTTCCAGTAACATCTGCTGTGATGTTCTTGCTGACACATCAGCACTGTAGTGACGTCCTAGAATCTTTCTGTTTACTGTACACCTTATTTTGCACACGATAGGGCAGGAAGGACAAACCGGTGCGAATGATTTGTTTATGGCAAAGTTCACGGCAGAAGCTTCGGAAGGACAACTTTTAGACGAACACAAAAAGGGGAAAACAGGCCTTGAAGCTGAAATGCTGGATAAATATTATATGCCACATCCATATTGTATTGCTATGACAACTTGGGGGAAGAGGTGGGCTCTGGCACCTGAAGAATATTTGAGCTCTAAAATCAATCAGATGTGAATTTACTTGTCTTCATAATTGTAAACACTTTAAGTTTATTAAGTGTTTGGTTATGCTAATAAATGTTTTCGCAAACACTGAAGTCAATTTATTAGAGTCCTCCCAAAAACGAATATCAAAGACGTCTTTAATGCGTTTTTGTAAACACTGACAAGTTGTGTCTTTAATTACCATAAAATTAAACTTTCTGCCAACATTAAAGACAGTGGGGCACTTTCAAACAGCCATGGCTTTGATGTCTTTAATGAACCAAACATAACTGTTTATATGTAGTGACAAGTTTCTTAGTCTTCAATTACAGACATGCTGTTTTAATTAAAATTTACTTGCAGTCGTCACACAACCTAAAAAAAACAACAACTATTGGGAACATCAAAGATGATGTATTTTTTATTTATAAACAGTGTACACAAGTCTTCACTGACTGTGAAAATATATCTACATGTAAGCAATTTTATATTCAGTGAACCTATGATACAGGCAATGTTGTCATCAGTATTCTTAACGTTCTTTTTTAGTAAACATTAAAGAGCACGTCAAGTCCTCAATGACTTTACTGTTGTCAACACACGGGTCGTTAATCACCCTAACTAATGTTTTGTAAACACCAAAGACAATTTTGTCTCAGGAAAAGTACTAAATCTACAGTTTAAGGGAATAATGCTTTGACACTTGTTTGGCAACACACCTGCACGTTTTTATTTTTATTTTTATTTTAAACACTGGAAAATCCCAAGCTGGCACACGAGAGCACATTTGAGATAAATAAGGCCGCCAATAAGTAGGCCAGTCTAAAGGTAAGTATCGCACGGAAGTCAAACACGAGCACACCTTTCCCTTCTCTGCCCTCCATTGGTCACTCACCTCCTCCACGGCTGACACTGTGCTCCGACAGTCGCTCATTTTGGCCTGAAAGGTGGACGTGGCCGGCGACGACAGGTCCTCGTTGGTCAGAACCACAAAGTCCGAAATGCTGATTCTCTCCGGCATGTTTGCCTCGAAAGTTGAACAAAAAGTAACGAAATTAAAAAATCACTGCGTTCCGTGAAACGACGCAAAGTTTGCGCGCGCGCAATTAATTCCCATCGGAAGCCAGAGAGCAGTAGCGTGAAAGTGTCCCAAAAAGTGAGCTCGGTCGAGCTTTGAAAGGAAAGTGTGTGCGGACTCTGACGCTATTGTGCGCCACTGACTGGAGGGAGGAGGAAACGGAGGAAGAAGAGGGAGAAAGGGGGAGGGAGCCAGCGTAAATCATCACGTGGGAATGTTTTTGCAATACTGCAAGTTTCCAAGGCCATTTTGTCACCTATCATCTCTTTGCTCCACGGTCACGATGTGTATTTGTGGTTTCCATGGTAACGCAGCTGAATGCGCAGGCAGCACTGTTTGCATATGTAGCCTACACCTAGGGTGCAACAGTTTCATCAAATTGTGTCTGTATATTAAAAGAGATACCTCACAAATACTGCTGAACAAACTCAAGGCTAATGTTAGCGTATTGCTTACATGCTAGCTGTATTAGCCGCTATGCTAGCTGGTCAAGAACAAACCTAAATATTTCTCTATATATGAGCAACAGGGTTGTGTTGGTTTCAGTGACACACTCGGTGTCTATAAACTAATGCTGTCAAAAGTTAAAGTGCTCATTGATTTTTCGCAAAAAAATACTGCATTAATTGTGTATTAACGCAGATTAATCACAATGAGACAATCCTTTAGTTTGACAGCAGATGGTTGCATTAAAAGTGGCACAGGTTATGCTTGAGCAATAAACAAAAGTATAGCATTTAATAAAAAAAAAAAAATTGCGTATGACATACAGAATGTTTGTTCTAGTCAAAATATTCTGGTCTTTTTTTTCATTTTAAATTATGCAAGTAATTAACAGATTAGAAAAAGAGGAGGATGAGAGTGTGCAGTGGATACAAAAATGTGGAAGACATCCTCATAACATTAAATGTAAAAATAAATAAATAAATAAAAAACACATAACAGGTGCTCTTCACATTTGGCGGGCAAAAAATGTTGAGAAAAAGCTTTTTAAATTAAGTGATTAATCATGATTGATCCCCCCCAATTTTTTTTAAATGTGACAATTCTACTAAAAACGTGGGAAAAAATTAAAGAGAGGACTAGATTTAAGAATGAGCATTTAAAATGGAACATTTAGAAATAAATTTCCCCCCAAAAACGCAACTTGCACTTTGACTTATAGTCTGAAAAACATAGTAATTGGAGGGCACTGCTCGTTTATTCCCCCTAGAATGTTGGCCTTTCGGTTATTGGCCTCATGTTGGTGTACAATCTTACCTCCAGCGAGTTGTGACGCTGGAGAAGATGAATGAGGCACACCTCTGTAATCAGTCCCTTCCGTCTTGGCGCCTCATCTTCTTCTTCGTCTGTCTCACCTCGGTGACCTCAAAGGATCATGTGATGCCATGAAAGAAACCCCCCCAAAAAAGAGTAAAGTTGTAGAGATGTGTGGAGAACATAACACCTGCATGCAGGGCGGTGTTCAAAACACAGGACGTTTGCCCTGGGGGAGGCAACTGATACTCAACATTGTGCAGATGGGTGGTTTTATTGAGGGGCGGGGTCAAATTTAGCAGCTCCCCCTTTTTGGGTATTAACCATAAAACACAAACAACAAAAATAAACTTATGTATTTATGATTCCTGCAAATAGGCTGTGCAAGTTAGAATAATAAAACAAAAATACAGAAAAGCCATCCACATTTCTTGATTGACATTTGTGAATTCACCTATTCCCAGATGTTTCACGAACCAACCCTCTTGTTATTTGCTGAAAAATTGGCTAATTCACTATTTTTGTGCTCATGTCAAAGCAGTGGCTGTATTACTCTGCCATTATCTTGCTGTAAATGAACAATGTTGAATTGATTTGAGGAGCTTCATTTAAACAAGACTAGTGCTTTACCGCCACCTTGTGGTATGTTAGTGCTCAAGATCTACCTTGAAGTGAGTTGATGAGCTTTATTTGGACAAAAATAGTGCTTTACCACCATCTTGTGGCATCAATGCCAATTAGGAACTACGTTGAAGTGAGTGGAGGAGTTTCATTTTGACCAAAAAAAAAAGTTGTGTTTTGCTGCTGTTTTGTAGCATCAAGCGGAAATACAGGAGGACTTTTTCGTCAACTAGGGCTTACTCAGAAACTCAAATTATTAATGAATCACCTTTCACACATACATTACGATTACCTTTGTAATCCAAAAATTGTCCTTTCGCACGGGTTGGTTTTCATCAAGTACAAAACTTTTCAAGTTGCAAAAAAAAAAAAAAACCACACACACATTTAAGTCACGGAACCCTTTCGAGACACACTAGTCCCAAAAGGAGGGAGAAAAAAAACGACACTGGTGCTGTGTTTATATATATGAATGGACAAACTCCTCCTTGTGCCGCTTGTCCAGTTAGCAATAAAGGCCGCTGCATGTGCGCCATTGTATTTGTTTACACACCGCCTAATGTGTGAGCCAACACAAACATGCCTCATGTCGGCCATGTGCTATATTATGACATGTAAAATATTAGAGTTAAAAATAAAAAAATAAAAATAAAATATATATATTAATATAATTGGAGCTCACTTACAAGGAAGTTCTTTCATACGTTGTTTGATTTGTGTGTAAATGAAAAATGGTCATTACACACAGTAGAGTCATGTCGTCGAGTCAGCCATGTTGGCCATTCATTAGAAAATTACAGTTTCAAGGTCACTCATCCCAAAAGTGTTTGATTGGGCGAAGTTCTTCCACACCAAACTCTTCCAAGCACACCTTCATGACCCTTGCAAGTGTCTTTCTGTTACCATGGAATCGAAAACATTGCCTTGGCAAGATGGAAAAATTACAATTGGCTCAAGCCATACTTTTGTCCGTATAATGTGCATTATGCGGACCGCATACATCATGCTGATGTCATGCAGTCCTGCAACGTCCCGACAATACCCTCCTTCAGTTTCTTTGCCGCCCCTTGTAAAGAGGCCCTCCCAGCTTTTTGTGCACCCTTCCAGCCTTCGCAGCTTTTGTCGAACTCAACGAACCGGTCTGCTCTGGCCAAGCACCAGAATACAGACGAGATCACGAGCAAAGGAAAAACAAGATTTGAGAGAAGGGAGTGGAAGAAACGGTAAAAGCATCATGGATCTCCGTTTCCTAACATTCCCTGCTAATTACGCAATCAGCATTTCATTTTCACTTGAAGCAGTGCCTGCCAAAAGGCGAGCCTTAGTGTGGTTTACTAGTGGCTCGCTGGCTCCCTCTAATGGTATACTAAAGAATCACTTAAAGGCAAAGTGTAGAGTTAAAACTGCTAGCAAGATTTGAATATAGCCTCACTTCACTAGTCTCTGTGATATGCACACTAACATTCTAAAACATGGCTATTCATACCATGTGATTATGAAGTGCAAATAGACACACACGTCAACAAAATACCAGTGCTAGCTGCGCTAAGCTAACATTAGCACTGCCCAACGATAGCCACGGCTGTTACATTGGTATATGACTTATTCGGAATACCATTTATTAAATGGTAAATGTCAGTTTGAAGCTGTATTTTTTTTAATTATACAATCCATTAGAAATCAAAAAGAGGGGATAAACGTACTTGTTGAAATGTTGCTAATTCCACGTCGCTTTGGAATCGTCTTAACTGCCGGAGGTCGCTGCGCACTGCTGCAGTTTGCTCGTCTTATGCCCTGTTCTTGGTTTCCAGTGGTGTATACGCCGCCATTTTCAGCAAAGAGAAGATCGGGCAAAGAGGAGACAGATTTTCCTTTTCTCATAGATTATTCCACTATAGTATTTTTCTTTTTTTTTTCAAAATTGAAATCTTCCCCTTTAAATACAGCAATATAATTTTTGGGACTGTTTGTATTCAAATATCTATTTCGGTACAATGTACAATTTACCTTTCATGTGCATTACAATATAATTGAATCATTATTTAGTAGTTTTCTATTTCACAGTATTCAAGCTTTAATGTTCAAGCTGTGTAAAATGTCACCATGGCTTACGAAAATATTAAATGTACCTTTTAGGAATAAAACCAATTTTTTGAAGAACACTTGGGGCCTATTACACTAATGCATAAGTGTAAAAAGTTTGCAAATCACTGCTCTAAAGCAGCAGAGATCTTCCTGAAAGATTAGCAAGCTTCCCAGCCGCCCACAGGACGACCATTGCCCCCCCACCCCCGCCCCCCAACCATTCGTTCTCTTCATTCCCCTTTGTTGACTCAGCCCCGCCAGGTCCTGTTATCAATTTACAAGCGGCGTCAAGGCAGGAGGAGACCCGGTTTACAGTAATGCGGCCTCTCTTCTGGTCCGCATGCATGACTGAGAATGGGAGGAAATGGACATCGGAGCAGGTTTGAATCATTTTTTTTAGCACTCTGCAAGCAGGACTTGAAACCTGTTAAAAACAGACTGTCAACTAGGTTGGACCGTTTTCAGAATGCTTGTGATTCGCTGACTCAGCAGACAGCTTCTGGGTGGTGCGTGGGGACAAAAAGTCAACCCAACAAATGGTTTCAAATTGTCTAACCTGTTTGTGAGTCATAAAATGCAGCGAGATGTGATTACGGACAACATGTAGACTTACACGTGTAGACGTTATACGTCATTGGTCGTCTGAATGAGTGACTATTCAGTTGGCCAGTCCGCATGTCAGTCACCATCAACAAGTACAGTGAACCCCTGCTACCTGTGTCTAATTAAAAATGGCTAGAAAAAGGGTTTTGTAAATGCCTATGGATGCACCAAGATAGTGCCAAAGCACTTTTTTTCATTAGACAAGGCTAGGGCCTGACACATTTCTGACTACATTGTACATATTTGAAGATAAATGCTGAAAGCATGTGCAAAGACTGACCTATGTATAGTGCTCAGTTGTGGAACTATAGCGTACTCAAATGTTTTTCACCATTTCTGACCCGCCACAGCAGGATGAGACACAGTGACTCATATTTCATTCATATGGATTTGGCAGAATCAAAAAGAGCTGCGCCGTCCAATGATTTCGCAACCGTTGTGCTACGTTACTCATGACATCACTCTTATTCAATGTGTCATTACGAGTGGTTAAGCCACTTATGAATAGTCTGAAAATGTCATTCTGAGCTTCTTTCACCGGAGAAAGCCTGGACCCATCATTTAAATAACAGCCCCATCATTATGTTGCAGCTAACTGATGACCTCCTGCCATGCAAGCACACAAAGGCACGTTTAGGCATCGGCAATTTAAGACCTTAGAAAGTCTGCTGCGATGGACGCTGTATGTGTGTGCGACGCATTTTATGGCCTGCTGTTAACCAAAGTTGTGCAGCGTAGGCTAATAAGACACCTAGCGCTAATAGGCACCTGATGTTGGTTCAGCTGTAAACAGACAGTAGTCAACGTTTGCACAAATCAGATGCTGTTAAGTGTTTTTGAAAACACTGATATATTTGTCAAGTTTTTGCGTAGCTTTTGGCTATTAAATCATAATTTAGCTGTAGTCCCGCCCCCAAATCTCTAATGGTGGAGTTCCATTTGCCGATATCTTGCTAGCATCAAAACACATACTAAAAAAAAAAAATTTGGATAGTATGGAAGCATTGGAACTGCCAATGTGGAGTAAATAGTTTTGACTGGGCTATGTCGTTCGAACGTCTTGATAAAGTTGCTCGAACATATTAATTGGTAAAGCCGTAGGCTAAATGCTAAAAACAATATATTGCTAACATACGAATACTAATATGCTAACATACAAACCAACCCACTTTGAAATATTGATGTATAGTCTTAATCTTGTCTTCTTATATTTGCACTTACCAAATACATTCGAAAAGCCATCATCAGTGACCCAGTGACCCCTGACCTTTTGGGGTGCCCTCGGACTTTTGTTGGTATGTTAAGTTGCCGAGAACCATTGTCCACCCAGCCGAGTGGGTTCATCGTTAAGCCTTCATGTCCACCTTTTCTCTCAATGTCACGCCTCTTTAGATGAAAAGTTTTAGGGGTCTTTAGTGCAAGCCCCCCCCCCCCCTTTTTAAAATGGGAAGTACTGTACATACCAAAAGATGTGACACCATGTTTGGCAACATTAACTACAAGATGTAATGGCATCATTATTTATTTTCATGTTTTCAACACACACACACAATATTACAAAAATATTAAGTGCTGCATGTCATACAAAAAAAAATGCGTCTATATCAAATCAAACCAGCAAAAATAGGTATAAATACAAAATCGCCTATGTACAAATACCAGAAACAAAAACAATAATGCTGATTGAAATTACTACAAATTCTCAGAATCTACATCGTAAAAAATTTCAAATAAAACAAAATCACTCGGGCACACATTGTATAAGACCTATTTCCAATGCTGACAAAATATAAAAAAATAAAAATATATCACACCCCAAACACACAATTTCAAGTTTTGTTAGGACAGGACAGTTAGCTTATTTCTAAAAGCCCAAACAATAGCAATCACATCATATGAAATATTACATTTACAAATAGTGGAGGAAAATAAACACACATTTGAATGCAGAGGAACATAAAACGGCTTCCTCAGAAATACAAAAGCGATTGTGCATTCGTTTGTCCACATGCATTGCAAGCTCATTTGGAATCAAAGCTTCCAAATAAACGAGTAGCTGATCCTCTTGGCGTTAATTAGACTTGAGCACCTTCCAAAAAACGAGTTGAAAATACTTCACATTGCTAATAAACGACTGTAAATGACCAGTTTTTTTTTGTTTTGGAGTGTTCAGTGCTGTACTATGGCTTTAGCTTTCCAGTGATTCAAACCTGTAAAGCTTTACAAAGGGCAATTAAAGCAAAAACAATGCTGCCCCCTGCGGGCCAAAGACTGGCAAGACTTGTTCGGGCAAATCAAAGGGCGAGATATAATTCCTGAGTTAAACGCGCTATAATTACCCGCTCTCTGTTTTGTCACCTATATGGAACGATTGACAGATCCTTTGAGGACATATTTTTGTAATAATATTAAACAACAGCAGTGGTGTTTTGACGCTAAAATTAGATCGAAATAAAGCCAATTAAATAGATGCTTCGTATATAACCGAATTAAAGTGTGAAATAATTTTTGAAATTGTCCATTCACTAATTAGAAATTAGAGAAATACTAATTAAATGTCCTTTTTTTTTTTATTACATTTTATTTTTTTTAAATGCAAAAGTTTAATTACATATTTATGTCTTTCAATAAGATCTTTAAATTCAAACAATTTAATATATATAGTTTTTTTTCACATTTTCGGTCAAATTTTCTTCTTTTAATTGGCTTTATATTTAATTTTGGCATCACCTGGGGTCCATATATGGTTAGCAAGAAGAGCAAGTTAAAAATGACAAATTCAATTTCAGAGGATTTTTTTTTTTTTAAGTGTCAATAACCCACAAATCCTCACGTTGCTAAATAATAACATTTACTGGATATTTAATATGACCATAGATGATTTGTAACACTGAAATGGTTCCCTAGCCGAATCTTAGACGAGTACCTAATATTTTGGTCTTTCCGTGAAACGTACATTTCTCGCCTTTTGCGTGATTATTATCAGGACTAACCCGCAAACGGATCAATTTATGTCAACAACACTTTTTGAAGGGGCCGGGCTAACAACATGGCTTCATTATTGTCCTCTTTTTCCAAATGTCACATCAACTTTACAAAAGATCATTGAGGTCGTACGCGTTGAAGAAGTCGGACACGCCCTCGCCGTTCTCCAGGCTCCACAGGTAGTCGCTGTGGTCCAGATGCGGGGAGAAGCTGACGAAGGGGGAGCCGCCGCCTTCGCTGGGGTCGGCGGGGAAGGACGCGCCGGGCAGCTGGTCCTCGGTCATCTGCAGCAAGCTGGGGGGCAAACCCAGAAGACGCTCCACGTCCAGCAGAGAGGAGGAAGACGAGGAAGAGGAGGTCGGAGCAGCCGCTGTGGACATGCTCGCTGCGTTTGTTTTGCGGGAATAATAAAAATAAAGATCTAAACTGTTGTGTGGTAATATTTAGGAATCTGACATTTAAGTCTGGAATTGCAGTGGTACCTCAATTTAGGCGTTTTTGTGTTTGAGTTGAAATATTGCGAAAAAAAAAGATCAATATAAATGCAGCTTACTAAGTAGTTGTGATCTTGTCCTCTCTGTGTATATTCGTATGCCTGTATAATGTTGCCCCCTGGTGGCCAAGGTAGGCACATCAGAAGGCTCTTTACATTCTCTATGTTTTTACTGTTTTTATGTACTATAATATAGAGTGCTATTTTTCTTTTTGTTGCCGTTTTACGAGGCTGGAGAGGATTAACAACATTTCCATTCATTCTAAAAGGGTAAGATGATTAGTGATATACAAGTGAGTAAGTGTAAGTAAGTGTTTTGAGTTGCAAGCCTGGTTACTGAATGAGTGAAACTTGTAAGTCAAGGCGCCACTGCATATTTTTTGTACATTGTAGATGTGGAATCATTATATATATATGTTTGGAAACTGAATTGAAACCCTAATTTAAAACCCCAATCCAGGTTTATGATCCTAATTTGAAACCTAAGATATGTCTAACCCTGAACCAGGAAATAGGGCTGTGCAGGTCGATCCAAGTATTGATAAAATTGATACTAACATGAGTATTTATTTTGGCTTCCCTGGTATTTTTCCGTTGAGGATATTTTTTATGGCATGTCTAGTAGTTTAACATTTTTTCCACCTTTGTAAACAAGAGTATGAAAACGTCGATTTTTTTTATTGTTCATTTAGAACAGATATAAAATGTTTGATTAATTGCGAGTTTACTATTGCAGTCATGCGATTAATTACAATTCAAAATTTTAACCTCCTGACGCGATTAAAAAAAAAGATTATTAAAAATTAGGGGCATCAGGCGATAATTTTTTTTTAGCGTAATTAATTGCCTGACTTCACTAGTTAACTCACAATTAATCACAAATTGTATATCTGTTCTAAATGTACCATAAAAAAAATCTAGGTTTTCATACTCTTGTTAACAAAAGTGGAAAAAAATGTTAAACTAATAAAAATAGTTCAAATGAATTTTTGACGTTCATAGCCGTCAATGGCAGTTAATGAGTTAAGAAGTTAAGAAGAAATTTTAATTTGAAAAAACAAGTTATTTAAGAGGACACATGATTTAAAATACCATAATATTTCATATTGGTATCGGCAATATTGGCACCAGTATTTACTTGGTATCGATCGATACCAAAATCTCAAGTATCGCACAGCTCCACCAGGAAAAAATCCAAACTTACCTTCAACAGGCTCTTCTTTGACGCTGCTGAGGCTCACGGGTGTTGCTGTGGGCTTTTCTGGTGTGACCGAGCTTTTAACCGAACTAGTGTCTTCCAAGCACTCGTCCGGACACAGGTACACTTCTATGGGACCGTTCTTACTCTTCAGATAGATCTGTAATGAACCCTGACAAAAAAAAAAGAAAAAAAAGAAGTCTGTTAGTCATTAGTCAGCTTTCCATCCAATTGTTTTGAATTTTAAGCAAATTTACTGAAAATGCGCAAAACCGAAATGCGGCTTATGCCCGTTTTTATCTGTTCTTCTTTTGCGAATATTGAGAGGGGACTCCGCCGCTGTAGGTGGCGGTATACACCATAGAGATGTGATCCACCAGTAATTTAAAAGAAGAAGAAGAACAGGAAGCGCCGTGCGACGTCGTATGAGTTTGCTTTTGTAATTCTTGATAAACCGTAGCGTTTCTTTGCTGCTTTCCATAAAAAATTGCATTAATATTCGCTTCTTTAATTATTTCCAAAAGGATTTCTGTTTTGTCGCCTCCCTTAACGTACCTTACTTTATCGTCCACCATTGCTTTGGGACTACAAACGTACGTGTGATGTAATATCCAAAACGTGCTACGTGTTTCTTCGTAAAACCTGTTTTCCATGCCAATATTTGCATTTTCCTTCAAAATCCACGCCCTCCAAGCGTTTTTTTTTTCTTGGTGAATTCTGGGCCCTTTTTCTAATTTTTTGCGTTTCCATTCAGGTTTATTTTCACATTTCTTGAAAATTCGAATAAAAATGGGTGGATGAAAACCTGACTAGTGATTGACATTTTTTGGGGGGAAATAGTCATCTGTATCAAAGAAGTACACAGTGGGATGTAGAGTTTCATAATAAGCGGTTCGGAAAATGGATGGATGGATGGACTTTCACTGAAGTGTACTTAACTCATTCACTGCCATTGACGGCTATAGACGTCAAAAATTCATTTGAACTATTTCGATTAGTTTAACATTTTTTTCCACTTTTGTTAACAAGAGCATGAAAACCTAGACTTTTTTTTATTATACATTTAGAACAGATGTAAAATTTGTGATTAATAGTGAATTAACTAGTGAAGCCATGCGATTAATTACGATTAAAAAAATTCATTGCCTGACGTCCCTAATTTTTAATAATCTTTTATTTTTATTTATTTTTAAATCGTGTCAGGCGATTTAAATTTTTGATGGTAATTAACTGCATGACTTCAATAGTTAACTCACGATTAATCACAAATTTTATATCTGTTGTAAATGTACAATACATTTTTTTCCTAGGTTTTCATACGCTTGTTAACAAAAGCGGAAACAAATGTTAAACTATTAGAAATAGTTCAAATTAATTTTTGACGTCTATTGCCGTCAATGGCAGTGAATGAGTTAAAAAAAAATACAATAAAAAATTTAATTATTCAAAAAGTCAATATTGCGGTTTCCAGTGGAAAAAAAATCGTCACTAAAACAACCATCTATCGTAAAGAGTCAAACAAAAGACGCGTCCTCACCGCCGCCGTGTCGGGCACTTGCAGCTTGGTCTCGGAGGGAGCCTTGACGGCGATCACCGTCTCCTCTCGGAAGCTGCCGATGGAGCGGATGTCTTGATACGTCACGTAGCCCAGCGTGAAAATGTCGGGTTAAGGGTCAACGGCAGTCAAAGAAGATACTCCCAAAAAAAAGAGAGTTTTGTCATGACGAGAAGGATATTTTTGGTTGTCTTTGTGCTCGGTGAGCTGTTTGAGTTGCGCGCTGCTGGAGTGGATGAGCTCGTCCAGCGATCGCTCGGCTCGCTCCAGGTCTCCGAGCTCTTTCTGCAACACTCGGGCCTTGTCTCCTCTGCTGGGGGCGCCTTCGAACACGTTGCCGACCCTGCGAGAAGAACACAATTGAGTTGTTTCCACTTCAAAAAATACGGCGGTGCCGTGGAAGTTGCGAAAAAAAACATGCCTGATTGAAAGCGTACGTCAGAACGGCACACGGGGTGGGTGGGGCAATGGGGGGGGGGGGGGGGGGCTGAAAATGTGAGCATTTCAGAGATATGAAAATAGTTCCATGCGATGAACAGTTTCAAGTTGGAATGGTTTGAATCAGTCAAGAAATTTATATTGTGAAAATGCGGGAATTTTATGAATATGATAAATAAATGGCGACATAGGCATATTTATTGAATTAGTTTCAAGTTGGAGGGGCTTGAAAGAGAAATGCGACTGGAGGAGGTCAACATATGAGACATGGAAAATTATTTGACTCAAGTTTCCAAGGTCTCCTGAATGAGCTGAACAGTTTTAAATCTAAATCTAAAAGATGAGAGAAATGTTTTTGTTGAATGTCTTTTTTATTTATTTATGTGAAATTATGAGTAAACTGGGATTTTTTTTAAATTAGAAAATTACAAGCTTGAATCCAGGGTCACGACCCATTTTAGGCAAATGACCTTCATTTAATTTTAAAAGCCTCAGAATGCTGTCTAGACACACTCCTAAACAGTAGGTGGCGACAAAGAATTGCTACCGTTTCATTTTCTTGTGGAAAATGTGGAATTATGGGGACTTTTTTTTATGTGAAAACTAAAAAATTGGACTATGCTGAATTTTGTGATTATTTTGAACCTTGAATAGCTTGAAATTGGTTACAAATCGATAAACTGTCTTTAATATTAACTCATGGTTCATTTGCCTTTATTTTAGCATGCGGTAAGTTTAACATACACCTTGTATGAGTTTCCTTGATTATTTTTATTGTACTTGTTCGGGATAAATCAATATAAAATCAAAACATATAAATCTGACAATGTTTAAAGCAATAAATAATATTATTTAACTGCTTGTGCATGTTAAAAAATGCACGGGAAGAGGACTTAACTTACAGCCACTGGATGTTGTTCTTTGACTTTTTGCGAATGAGCTGGACTCCCTCCAAGACATTTGTGATGTCATAGATCCTCCTCTTTTGGACCTCCAGCACCTCCGTGGCCCAGTTCAGATCCAGGACGCCATCCGGGGACTCGGCAATGAGGCCCACAAACTTCTTGGTCAGCAGACCCAGCGAGGTGTCGTACCTCGTTCGCTCGCCTGGCGACTTCGGGGCTAAAAAAAAAGCAAATCATCTGTAGCATCCCTACAAGGAATTATTATTATTTTTTTTTAATTTAAGTTGCGTTCTTACTTCTTGGACTTGCCGCAATGCCTTTGCCTTTTGGGGTGCGGAACTCGGGGAGGAAAACTGGGTCTTCAAGATCCAACTTCCTTTTAGCCTAAAGAACAACGAGGCGACTTTAAGATGCACATAAGAATACGCAAGACAAAAGCAGAAACATTCCATTCGAGTCTGCGGCGTACTACGTAGTGAAGGGCCTTCCTGTACATTAACCCCCACTGACTTTGAATGAGCACAAGTTCAGCGTTCAATCGTAAAAAGCGTGTCACCATGCAGGGCAAGAGAGGCCCGTCATAAACGTGCCAACAGCCCTCAAGCGCAGAAACAAAGCATCTACTCACACTTTACCAAGCAATTCAAGAGGGGCTGCTTGGACGGGGGGCGGAGGGGGGGGGGGGGGGGGGGGGGGGGCTAATCATCTCAACTCACTTGCCTGCACAACGCCGCAAGTCCTCAGTAGAGGCGACCCTCCCCCTAAAAGCCCTCTCATACAGATTTCTTCTTACAGTTCAACACGTTGCAAATATCAACTTGGGAAAACAAACAAGAACGTGTATAAGAGAAACGTTTATAAAATGAAAGTCTCATTGATACACAAAAAAAATCTAAATAAATTCATAATGAAGTATTTTGTTCTAGAAAAGTGGTTCAAGTGCATAAAAAATTCTTAACATTATGAGGAAAATTAAACGTGTTTTTTTATTTTTTATTATAGTCATACTCTTACTACAAAAAAAAGTCAAAGTCTAAAAACGATGTAAGATTACAAGAAAAAAAATTGAGAAAAAGTCTTACTAATAAGAATATTTTCCGAGAATGAATTCTCAATGCCACAAGAAAAAAACACTAAGTTTATAAGAAAAGAAGAAGAAAAAAAAAAGGTTTTATGGCGACCGTCATCAAGTTACGGGAAAAAAGGTTAAGACTGAAAGAAAAGTTAGTTTTTTGAGTTAAAAAAAATTGTGCAACATTAAATAAAAAAGAAACACAATTCTGTGAGAATAAAAGGGTCATTTAATAAGAACGTTTGTAAGGTATAGAGATTTTTTTTGCAACGTTACAAGAATAAGTGATCAATTTTATGGGGAAAAAAGCTAAAAAAGATAATAATATATATATTATATATATATATATATATATATATATATATATTTATTTTCTTTATTTTTGTTGGAAAAAAAGTGTTGTTTTGGCAATCTATCATCAATTTGGGAACACTCATTGATTCGCTTTTTTGTGCTCAGGTCAAAGCCATGCCTGGGGACTATATTGAAGTGAAGGGAGAAGCTTCATTTAGTGAGGCCATAGCCTTGTCTAATAATGCATAAATAAATAAAATTCTCTGCCATCTTGATCGCCATAGTGATTATGTTATGGGAGAAAAGGTCATAAATGAAAATCTAAAAGTCGAAATTTTTTACATCAGAATTAAAATGTTTGTCTTTTCGTTGTGGACTTCATCTGCACTTCTTAGTTCAGTGTTTCCCAAATCAGGTACAATCAAAGGTGCCTTTGGGAAATTATCAATTTCACTAAATTTGTCTGAAAATGATTAATTAAAATACAAATATATATTTTTTCATAAATATTAACGATGCATTAAACTTCAAACATGTCCATTCATGCTTTTTGGTGATATTCTCGTTGGATGGTTGGTGTGACATTCGTCTCATGTGTGCCTTGGCTCAATAAATGGCCGTGCCGTAGCTATCAAACCTGCATGACAGGTTATACATTGGCATTAAACATTGCACGTTAACCTTGAAAGTGTGTTTGGAACAATCGTTGATAGAAGGCCAAAACTTTTTTTTGGAACACAGCCGAGAGACTACTGGAGGCGACGACGCCACAAGCTGCCTGCCAACGTTTAGCGTCTCACCTTTTGATGTTCTCGCTTGCTTCTGTAAAAACTTGACAACTCTACACTCCTCCGATAAGCCCAAGAAGCTACTTGTGGCTAATTATCCGAGACAGCTGGCAATCTCCGGCACGCGAAATGTGCCGAATCGTGTTGGACGTGAAAGCCGCCATTGTGCTAGCGTGCTAAAGCGCGACATGTCCACCTGTTAGCCAGCGACATCTGGAGCTATACAAAATGTGCCGTAAGCAATGGGGGCTAATGTAGTAAAAAATAGACATATAAAGGACAAGAAACTGCATTGAAACAAAATGCTGGCTGTTAATATCTATTTTTACAATGAGCTCATCAAAGAAATGTCTTACAAGAGCTTTAAGAGCAAAAAAAGTTGAGTTTTGGCTCCGTTTCAAAATTACGATGGCGTACTAGGGCCACGTATAAATATTCGTTATTTTAGGGGGTTAATCGTCTGAGAAAAAAAACTCACAAATGTATGAGAATTGTTTTTAATATTTGCAACATTATAAAGTGGCAAATTTGTGAGGAAAAAAAATCACAAATTTACTAGAAATAAACTAGCTGATTCGCGAGAGAAAAAACTCAGAAATTTGCGAGAAAAAAAACAAATTTATGAGAAGAAAATCCTCAAATATTTGGGACATTATAAAGTGGCAAATTTCTTGCAAGTGTCTAAGGTTTTTTTCTCGCAAATCTAGTAAATTTGAGGGGGGGTTTCTCACAAATTTGCCACTTTATAATGTCACAAATATTTGAGTATTTTCTTCTTGTAAATTTGTGACTTTTTCTCGTAAGTGTCCGAGTATTTTCTTCTCGTAAATTTGTGACTTTTTATCGCAAGTGTCTGAGTTTTTATTCTTGCAAATCTGCTAGTTAATTTCTAGTAAATTTGTGAGATTTTTTTCTCACAAATTTGCCACTTTAGAATGTCATAAATATTTGAGTATTTACTTCTTATAAATTTGTGAAAAAAAATTCTCGCGATTTCTTGCAAGTTACTTTTTTTCCACAAATCTGCCACTTTATAATGCCACCAATATTTGAGTATTTTCCTCGTAAATTTGTGACTTTTTTCGAGTTTATTTCTAGTAAATTAATGAGATTTTTTTCTCACAAATTTGCCACTCTACTCTATAATGTCACAAATATTTGAGTATTTTTTTCTCGTAAATTTGTCACTTTTTTTCTCGCAAATCTGCAAATTTATTTCTAGTACATTTTATTTTTTTCTCACAAATTTGCCACTTCATAAGGTCACAAATATTTGAGTATTTTCTTCTCGTAAATCTGTGACTTTTTTTCTCGCAAGTGTCCAAGTTTTTTCTCGCAAATCTGTTAGTTTATTTCTAGTAAATTTATGAGTTTTCTTCTCAAATAAAAATAAAATGGTTCATTTCTCTTGCGAGACAGGTGAGACTTAGAAAATGTTACTTTTCAAGTTCACCACACACCAGCATTTAGTTGATAAGTATCTGGGTGATGTTGTCCTGCGTTGTTTTAGCCAGTAGCTAAATGGCCTCAGGGTGGGGGTCGACCGTGTGCGCAAGGGATTTTTTCTGGCGAGTCCACCGTTTTGTGCAAACAGCATTCCAGCACGTGGATTCCTTACAGTCCGTAGAAGGGGATCCTCCAACAGGCAAGCAAGCCGGAGATATATATTTTGATCAACAGCACTGCACTTCAGTTTATTAAATGTGACCACAAGGAGTGAGCCATATGGCTTCAATTATAAATCACAATCTTTTAAGACATTTTAGCAACAACTTTTATATGGTATATCAAAGTTTTATTTATTTATTTATTTATTTTTTAACTACGGAGTGACAATTGAAGACATCTCGTGAAACATTGCCAGCACCGGCGGCAAACCTTTCCTGTCAGGCTTGTATATGACTCCAGATTCCATCCGAGCCGAGGGCAAGTTACAGTAAGCCCGCAACAGAACTACGCTTTGGTACACAAACCCCCGCCCGACGACCACACCCTTGTAGTCATAGTATAAGGACAACAATGGCTGCATAGCCAAATACATCTGCAATTTGTTTTCTTTTCCAAAAGAGTCAGACGTTTTGTGCTCATTTTTAGCGGCGCTTAACTACATGTTCAACTCACCCTATAAACCTTTTTGATTTTTGTGTGTGTCTGTTCCATTCAGTTTACAGTAAGGAAGGAGCAAGTGTCAAATGTGAAAGTGAAAAAGAACGTGGCGGACTTCACACAAAGGTTTTTTTTATTATTATTTTTTTTTATATCGGCACCACTATCAACAGGGCACTAAAGAGATTGCCTTTTACTACAACAAGGGTGATTAAAATGGAGCTTTCGTCACACATTACAACTCGACTAAGTCCTTTTACTTTCTATAAGCTTTTGGTTTCAAACTTGCCGTTAAGTTGTATAAGGTGACTTGGAACATTCCGGGCACGGTGGTCAAGTCACCGCGTCACATGAGGACATCAAGCCAAAGAGGAATTGAACAACAGACTATGTTGCAACAATTACAGCAGTGGTGGGGGGGGGGGGGGGGGGGTAAGCTTGTGTGTCTCGCATCACTTAACAAAAGTAATACATCTTTATTTATTTATTTATTTTGTACCAAATACTCTATTCTTTGTTTAAGAATAAAATATATTGTGTTTAATGTAAAATAAAAAAACGCTGTCTTTATATACCCAAATATAAAATCATAATAATAATAATAATTTCAGAGCTGTAATTTTAATACCGTGATATTTTTGCTCATGGTTATCCATTCTGTCAGAACATTAGATTTAAGAATAGAATATTCGATTCGATTCTAGATTCGGCGCATGCCTAATTGCAACTAACGATTATTTTAATAATCGATAAATCCACTGATTTATTTATTTATTTTCAAATTGACAATACAGAAAATGCACTAACATTTAAAAATATATATATAATTCTGATACTGGCTTGGTCCATAACGTGGCATAAAATAGGCAAAAATGTCAATCATTGTTTTCCAAAGTAAAAGCAGATGTTTAGAAAAGCTTTTATTTTGATTCAACACAATGTCTGCTTTCATAAATATCTGAGAAAATATACTGTTGAGAAGCTAAAATTCTGAGGATTCGGACAATTTTAGGTGATCAATCGTTTGACATATTCGATCGATTAGTTGCCAATTAATCATTGTGCCGCTCATCTAAAGGCAATTACAAATCTTTTTGGCTTTATGTTATTTATTCAGATTTTTCAAAAAAAAAAACTAACTGTGTGGAATGATGTATGGCTTTTTTTTTTTTCATATTCAGTTCATTTGAACAATATTGTGACAAAAATGATAACCATCCACGACCATTTTGGTCACAATAATCGTGTTGACATTTTCATACTCATTGCACACTTCGTTTAACATATGACATGGACACATACAATAGCACGCCACACACCGTATACACACACACACACACAGACACAGACACACACACACACACACACACACACACACACACACACACACACACACACACACACACACACACACACACACACACACACACACACACGTGCACACACACATGGGCGGGAGGTAAAGACTACTATCAGTGCAAAAACACTCCAAGTCTATTGCATCCTTATCAGCAAGCCGCCGCCCACTTCTGATGGCAGCACAATCAAGTCTATCGGCCACTATGGTTCAGTTATAAAGTGGTGCTACCATGCAAGAAATACATAGTCATAATCCATAAAAATAAACATAATTTGCTGGTTGCATCATACATGGAACACCTGAACGCATCGTCTGTGAGGGCAGGTGCCCCCCCCCCCCCCCTCGCTGTACTTAGGCGACGCTAATCCTCTTGCGGCGGCTAATAGCGACGACAAGCCGGGTGTGAGGGGCGGGTCAGTACGAGATTTGGAGGTAACCACCGTGTCGCCCCCTTAACCTTTACATTTGGCCCAATTTGGCAAACGACAGCTGGTACGGGGCATTGTTGGTGGGGGGCAATGCAGTTCACATCGGACTTTATTTCGCACTTGAGTTGTGTTTGTCACAACAGTTGTCCATGATGACCTTTTGACCCTGCGCCTTCCCTCCTGTGGTGAACAGGTTACAAAGGCAGACGAGCAAGGCAGCTGTCATACGAGTGTCATCACTAAAAAAAGGAGAAAAAAAAGGGACTCAAACGCCGACTAGTGCATGGACGATGTCTGATATTTCCTGAATGATATGATAGCAAGTCTGGTATCGCCGACATTAAATTACGAGAGATCGTGTTTATTAAAGACAGCAAAATAACTCAAACTAAAATAGAAAATAAACCATTTTTGTTAACAAAGTAAAGTAAACACGAAAATGCTTTTAAAGGAAACGATAACCAACTGAAACTACATTTTTACGTTACGATGGCGGCCGCCACGGCAACTCGCGGGGCGGCCCCCTCCGCTCCGTCGCCGCCCGGGGAGTTCCTAATCTATATTACCGAGCAAAATTTGCAGTCTCGTTAACATATCTCCACAAGCACACAGCTGACATGAGAGAATTTTTACAAGTACGAAAATGTACACCAATACCCGATAACGGCGAGCAGCGCATCCCTACAAATTATTATTACGAAATCAGCTTCTTCTTTTTTTAAGTTCAAATGTCAACATTCTTTCTTGGGAAATAATTTGGCAATACTTAGTCCTGTATTTAAGAAAGTTGGTATAGCACAGTATGGATATTTCGGTATCAATTCAGACTACCTAAAAAGTAAAAAATAATACACAACTAATACCAATAATAACAAGAA
This sequence comes from Leptonotus elevatus, assembly GCF_054856555.1. Taxonomy (NCBI): domain Eukaryota; kingdom Metazoa; phylum Chordata; class Actinopteri; order Syngnathiformes; family Syngnathidae; genus Leptonotus; species Leptonotus elevatus. The sequence goes on from NC_141252.1 coordinate 6,922,342, forward strand.
CAATAATAATAAATGGACACAGTTGCTGTTATGTATCTGGAATTGTGATGTCTATGGTTCCATATGGACCCAACACCAATAATAAGAACTTTTCTAAGAACTGATGTTGCTATTTTGTCCTGTATTGTAAGGCTGTTATTGAATCGATCCACCATTTACTGTCATATTTTCTCTGTTATGTATTGTCTCTAATATGTTTGACTGACTCTATTGTGTCTTCCCACGTCAACGCCGATAAAAACATGCATACCAGTGGCACATTATTCCACCCACACTCACACACAAAAACAGGGTTTGTTGTTGGATTCCTTACCGGCAGCCGTCCGGTGATCGATCTGATGGGCTTCTGGTCGGGTCCGTGGGGGGTCGAGTAGAGGCTGTGTGCCCTTTGTTCCGCCGCGGCGGTGTTGGGGCAGATCTGGCTGAAGTAGCCCACCGGTACCGTGTTCAGGGGCGGGCTGGACAAGCCGGTGCTGAAGAACTCGCCGGCCACGAGCTTCATCTTGGGTTGGCTGCACGGAAGCCCCGACGCCGGGGAGACGCCTTTGGGCAGGCGCATCATTGTACCGCAAAGTGGACCCGTTTAAAAAAACAAAAACAAAACGAAACCAACAAAACCCGAAATACAACAACAACAACAATAATAATAATAATAATAATAATAAATAATCTAGATTTAGACTTTATTCGAGGTCTAAAAGTCTAATAGCATCCAAAGTATACATTGAAGAAACAACAACGCGCTGGTTCCGAGTGGTGACGTCAGTAAAAAGGCGAACGCCGCCTGTTTAAAAACTACACACAAATAACTCCTCGCAATCCACAAAACATGGCTTAAAACGTACAAGAAGTTCACCAAAGTGTGTTTAAAATGTCCACGGGCTCGCACAAAAGACCACCGAGGGTTCGGCGGAGTGCTTCCGGCTTTTTTCTTTTTTTGTTTCACCCCTTCTGTGCGTGAGCGTGTGTGACCCAGTCTGCCCCGAAGTCACCAGGCTCCCTTCTCCATTCAGTCCGACGTTTTAGCGCCAAAGTTCGTCGCGCGAAATTTAGATCTCCCGCGGTAGGAGCTCGAAGCTGATTGGCCGGCGGCACGCTCGGCACGCCTCATTTGCATAAAACAGTTGGGTAGGCCGAGAGAGAGGGGGCGAGGGGGTTGGTTCTTCTTAAAGAGGCAGCAGTCTCTTTTTGTTTCCTATTGGGACATATTGTTCTTGTGCTTGAAACTGAACAAAAACGGATAGTTTGAAGACTTTTAGGAAGAATATAATCAACATAGCTTAGATATAGTTTTTAGAAAAGTAATATTTCCATGCTAGCAAAGAAGTTATCTATATAATAGTATTCTACAATACACTATCAAAGATAATTTTCCGTTACCAAAAAGTATTTACAGAAGGGAAATTGAGCAACAGAAGTCTGAAATATTACAGAAGTGCGAGTCCCTTAAAAAAATATGATGCAATTTTGTTCATTAAAAAAATATATATATACACATCCTTAGTCCTGAAAACAACCATCCCAGCAATTTAAATATTATTAATATATAATTATATTAAAGTGGCACAGGTGTTACAAATGTAGCGGCCATGCCTTTTTAGAAACAAATGTTTTTGAATAGTACATTAAAATGCATTTTTTTGTGTGAAAGTCCTATAATTAAATACAAATGCAAAACATTTGGTGCAAAAAACAAAACAAATATTTGAAAGAGTGTGAAAAAAAAAGAAAAAAGGACCCATGCAGTCCTTAAGGGGGGAAAAACATGCCTAACACATGATGATGGTGATGATATTAAAATAAATATAACATACATGCAAGCATAGTAGAATAGTTTCAAAGAGTCGTATTGTTAATCAAAGTATAAAATGTAAGTATTATAAATAATACAAGCTCTCAAGTCCTCTCATCAATATATAAAAGTATATAATATAATAATAATAATAATAATAATTTTAAATTAAATCAATATACAATGTCATGAAAACATAAATCAATATTAGATAAAAAATAGCGTGCAATAATATGATACAACAATTTTAATGCAAAATATTTGCATATGAAGTGCACTGCTAATCACGAACCAACCAAACATTGCATTAGTCTATCCAACATATTCTATTTAGCATGACTGCTGCTGTCATTCTAATATTTAATACTAGTTCTTATCAAATGTTCTCCCATTGTAGCTGTGTTGCTACCAAAAATGCAACGCACAATAGCATTAATGACCCAACAAACACAAAGACGGCATGTTCGAAAATGTAGGAAAGGCTACATATCGCCTCACGGACTCTATTAGACTTAATATGAGTATGTATGGCTTGAGAAAAAGGGTCAGCGTGCACACACAAAGGCTATTGTGGCCATTGGCAGGAGTGTGTGTGATAATTGGATTCATGCAGTAGCAGCACTCTTGCTCATTGGCTCAGAGGAGATATTGAAAGAAAACAGCCCCTCCCCCAACACACATGCACACGTACACGCACACACCGGGCCATATGACATGACCCCCACTCACCGCCATCATCTATCGGCAACTCGCCTCGTCCCCTCTCGGGGGCCTATTGTCACTCGCTTTAATTATTATTCTTTCGAAAATGAACCGCTTTAACAACAATCCCCAAAACGCACCAATTTCTCACATGCCGTGAATGTACGATTCTTGATTTTGTCCTCGATTGCAAAGCTTCTTTTTTTTTTTTTTGCCTATGATAGTGCAAACGTTTTAAAGTACCATCCCAAAAAGTACTCATATACAGTATTACTATGAATACGAGCTCTCTAAGTACCACTAAAATAAACAACACTGAAATACAGTATAGCGTAGTAGGCTAAAGTGTTCATAGAAAATAAGCAGAGCTTTTCCTAAAAAGTATTTGAATATTGTAAGCCACTGTAACATTATACACAGATTGACCGTTAACACTGCGCTTAAATAAAGGTCAATGTAATAGATTACTTTAGGACTTTTTTTTCATAGACAGGTGCACGTGAGCTTGGCGTAAAAACTGGTGAATCTTTGTTTTCATGTTAATGAAAGTCGCGCTTCAGCATAAAAATAAAAAAAACTTAAACTTTTCTTTAGTACAATGGTTAACTTTTCTTGAAATATTTTTTTCATTGTCATGTTTCAGTAGCTGGCAGTGATGCTGTTGTATCCCAAAAATAATCGTTAGCGAGCGCAAGCTAGCAGTCTCTAGCAAACTAGCAGTCTCTAGCAAGCTAGCGTTCTCAGTCTTTACATGTTTTCAGCACCTATCTTTAAACATAGTGAATGTATTTAAAAACAAAATCACTCAAAACACTCAACAGGGTCTTTAAAGCTACTGAACGTAGAATATTCCATTTCGAATCGCTACTGCCACCTGCTGACAAAAAATGAAACTGCATATACCGTTCTTCATATACACAACACGCATATTACGTCACATCCGCAGACAGGGCGCGGGAAATTCTAACCGGATTCCTGTTTGAAAACTATTGGCCAGAGGCTTGCAGGAGTACCAATTGTGAACAGCTAAGGCGTTAACCTACTAATTAGAAGGCGTTTCACTCATAAATTGTCAAATAAAAAGCTTATTGTAAAGTTATTTTGGGGAAAAGCTTCCATATTGCAACTTTAACTAAACAACAACAATAACAACAACTTAATAATTAAATAAACAGCAGCAGCACTCAGTGGTTTAATTAGCAAGTCTCTAAAAGTTTATTGTTTGTGTGTGTGAATGTCTTGTGGTACAATTTGGTATATCTTGTATCTATGTCGACAAAGCTAAAGTAACTGGAGAAAACCCACACAAGCACGAAGAGAGTACACAAACTCTGGGCCTAAGCAGTCCTACTCATGAGCACCATAATTAGTTACACGTCGTAAATAGAAAATAAATAAATACATTTTAGCAAGCATATGCCGCCTCACATGACTTCTACAGTATGCATGTGATACTGCCGAGTGGATCTCACTACTACCACTAGATGTCAGTGTTGTATAAAGAGCTACGGCTCTGGCAAAGAGTGGAGTAAATAAATCCTTGATACCACTAGATAGAGCCATAACCCTACTTCTCGGCTCTACTGAAGCTAATTTTGTTTGCCATTTTACATCTTATTGATTGATTTATTATTATTTATTGGTGAGATAATTATAATAACAATTGACAATAAGACATTTTGATAGAGAGTGAATGAATGGCTCCAATCTTGTTAAATAGCAGGAACCAGTTAGTTGGTCAGTAATTCCACCTTATGCCACCAGGGGGTATGATTGATAATTTTTTTGAAAAAAGGGGAAAAAATACAACGCCTTTAAAACGTTAGTGTTTTGTTTTGTCGCTGTATGCCAAAATATTTGCATGCTTCAGGACATTCTAATCAGATGTTTGAGTCATTTTGGTGACGTCATACAAGCAGTGCCCACTTTAACAGGTGCATCGTAGAGCATACTTTTACTTTCACATGACCTGTTATTTTCATTTTCACTTTTACTTTTTTTAAATAAAGAAAGCTCCATTGCACATTGGTACTGCAGCATGACAGTATATTTTATCAATAGTAGTTTGTAGTTTTATTTTTGCTTTGCTGATTTATGCAAATATTTTCATATACATAATAAAAATGTAATCAAATCCCATCCAATCGAATTATAAATTTCAATAAAATCAAATGTGCTGTAACTGTTCAATCGAGACACAAAACATCCACAAATCCAATTTTCAAATAACACACTTTGGAAAGTCTTAATAAATACACAGGAAACCCCACCAAATCCACAAAACCTCCAACTTTTTTTCGATTGATTTTCCACCCATACACATCCTGTGGTAGCCACACCGCTCTAAGCCTTCACACCACATGCATCAAACCATCCTGTTTTGTTTGTTTGAAATTGTTTATTTCATGACAAAACAGCATATTACACACAACAAAAACTTTACAATAACGAGTTTATGAAACTCATTGGAATATCGTCTGCGGAAATAACACAACAATCCCCGCAGACAGTTTACAAGTAACTCTAGTATAGAGTTCTGGATTGTTATAATAATAAAAAAAAAAGAAACCTCGCATATGCACCTGATAGATATGTACAGGTGTTGTATGGAGGTGATAAAACAAACAGGAGTGACGGCTGGAATGCAAATATTTGAAGGTGCAGTATAGGAACGGGTCCAAAATGGAGGCCTGATGAAGCTTTGGTGTGTTGATGTGTCCATCCCGGACGGAACGAGCAGAAAAACAGTCAGCGCTTTCCATCTCGTCTGCATACCTATCCCACCCTCTCTCTTGACCCCCCCTCTTGTGCTCTTCTGGCCTGCAGTGAAGTGGAGACATGTGTTTCCCTGCACCTGCATGGAGAGAAGGAAAGAAAAAGTCAAGTCAAGATTCCTCATCCTCCTCCCTCCCTCCCTCCCTCGCCGCCGCAGACAGACTGGCGCCGAGCGTGGAGCGTTCATTAACCCCGGGCAGATAGCGATGAATCCGCTTACAAATGGAACCCGGGCCTCGCTTAATTAGCCGCCGCTCTGGATTGTTCACGCATATCAATGGGATGCTTTATCCCAAAGCTGGTTTTTGAAGTGATTTCACATGGACAACCGCACCATTCCACTGCCCCCCCCCCCCCAAATAAAACAAAGTAAGCTCCTTAGCTTTGTAACAGCAGGGAAAACATTTGAATCACTCTCAGTTAAGAGACTAAAATGCTGTTTTTCCATTATTTTTGCTAGGTTTTGTTAGCTTTTAGGAAGGGGTGAGAGTATTTTAAATGGACCATCATGCAAAACCAAAAAAGTTCAGAAATAGTGTACAGTGGAAAAGCATATAGTAAACTCGTTTACCCCCATTTTTTCCAAGTATTTTAAAATCATTCTTTAAAAAAAAATAAAAATTCTGTAAAATGCACATTTGGTTTCAAAAATGTATTTCAATAGCTGTCAATTTATACACGGAGCGGATGAAAGGTTTTGCACTTTTACTACCAAAAAGTGTATAAAAAGCCACTTTATACAGCATTTATTCATAAATTGATTATGGACTTGGAAGTTGCATCTAAGGTACTGTAACACAATGTCCTAGGGAGAGTCTTACTGATTTCTACATTGAAATCCTGTCTCAACAAGAACCGTAGTCTTGTTGTATATTCAAAACACACTCGGAAATGGGATGAAAAAGGTCAAAATCAGCAGGTCAACGACAACCATTTTGTGTCTCCATTCAAAATCTCATCGTCCTTTTTCTCATTGAAAGAAATGTTTATTATAATGAATTCTTTATGAGTAGAATTTGTGGTTTACAAGTAATTAAGAAAAAGTTCCTTCGTTTTTTAGATGGCTGATTGTGAAAAATACTTTCTTGCGGCCCACAGATTGGCCCCCGCACTGTATGTTGCTCACCCCTGATCTATCCCCAATGACAGAATATAGATGATGTTTCCCACTCAAAGTAGGACTAATAAAGATAAATGGGAGCAGCAGTACCTACCATGATCAGGCATGATACATCCTAAAGGCACAAACGTCCTTCATCTTTGGAGAAAGTCCTCGTCAGGTCAGCAGTCTAGAAGAAGACCCAACAAAACTCCCGTTACATTTACGACTTATTTTATGTTTGCACCCAAATTAATCAATATCATCAGATGACTTAGCAGTCCGAACCTGCTTACCTTTATCGACAAGAGCCTCGGGGTCTCTTCGGCCTCTAGGGCGATCTGTAAATCGAAGATGTAGTCGATGACGTGCTGCAGAATCTCCACCTGGCTCACCGTCTTGTTGCGGGGGATGCTGGGCACCAGCGCCGCCAACCGCGAGTAGCAGTCGTTCATGTCGCCTGCCGGCACATCCACGCACGCGTGCTGCTGCTGTTGCTGCTGCTGCTGCTGCTGCTTCGTCGTCCGGCCGATAGCCAAGCTGCGCTCCGAAATGCAGCACACGGCCTTGTAGCAGCTCCTCCCTGAGCGAACGGGACTGATGGCTTTCATGGCGGACTTGGAGAAATATGAAGCGTCTTCACGGTTTGTCGACTTCCGCCTTGGTGAGTGGAGCTCGCGTCGCTGTCAAGACGAGCGCTTACAGTACGGCTATATACAGCAAGCGCCAGACCACGCCTATTCACGAGCGGCACTTTCTGATTGGCGGAAAGCGAATAGAGGCGGCTTCTCATTGGCCGATACCGCCTAGTGGTCGTGGTAGTAAAGAATGAGGAAATGCGACCTGGATTGTCAATCAATTACCGTTTCCAGGTAAAACATGTTGGAATATTATTGAAAGCTGTTTTTATTTTCAATGTAAGTTATTTTCCTAAAAGAAATATAGATGGATAGCTTTTTTTTGTAAGTTTGTACAAACTCTGAGGTGCCATATTGAAGTCATTAAAAATATTGATTACAAAAACAAGTTATATATTGTAGACATTTGTGGGTTAAAGTTTGTGGGCTTTTACAGACAATTCCTATTTAGTTTTATTCTATTTATTTATTTATTTTAAATAATAATAATAGAGTTAAAAGAATGGCATGCTTAATGCATTGTGGGATAAATAAAGTTGTCTGAATGCTCACTTATGTACTTTTCTAATTGCTTTACAAGCCATAATGTGATACTTGAACTCCCACCTTGTGGGATCAAAATGAGTATGTTAGATAAATAAAACATTTTTAATTGTCTTCTCAAAATATTTTGTACTATTTTATTTTCAATATTTTTATTATTTGGAACATGTTTAAAAAATATATATATTTATTTGGAAGATTTATTTCACTCTTGCATTGAAAATGTTATTTATTTTAAACGTGTTTATTTGTAACAATTTCAATCATTTACTCTTTATGCTATTACATAATATTTCCATTATTTTTATTTTAAATGAGTTAATGTATATATTTTATTTTACAATACCGTTATTATTGCAATGGTAGTGTAAATATTTATTTAATTTTACTTTTTATATGTTCTATTGCGGGGGGGGGGGGGGGGGGGTATATAGTACTTTGAATGCCTTTTATTAACCAATTTTATTTATTCCTTTTTTGCAGCACACAGAAACTTCCCTCCACAGTTTCTTGAGTCATAAAAACTGTCAAATGCTGTCTCAACACTGCGTTTCAACACTGTTTTGCAATACGTTTTGGTTAAGTGCAAGCTCAGCAAAAAATATGAACATGGCCCATGAGAACTAACTTGGCTACTACACTTCACAGTTAAAAATACTAGCAGACATAATGAAGGTCAAAGGTCAAGTGGTGTCTTTTCTTCTCGTGGGCTACTTTTATATATATATATATATATATATATATATATATATATATATATATATATATATATATATATATATATATATAATGTGCACTAGAGAGCATATGGTGCACATCTGTATCTTGTCAAATATGTAATAATAAACGAATGGATAACAAAATAAAAAGAAAGAAACAACAATATTGAAATAATTGCAAAGACACAAGTTGGCTGCCAGGGAAGCACGTCCCGTTCTGCTCCTTATATTGATGTCTTATTTTCCCCTCCTCTCTCTCTCTCTCTCTCTCTCTCTCTGTCTCTCCCTCACACACACACGCACACACACAATCCTGTTTTGTAGAGGAATGCAGCGGCCAGCCAGCTGTGTGTCCTATCCCGGCCCAGCTGTGTTGATCTAACGCGCCAGTCCCAGACATGCTGGCGCCAGCCTCCCGACGTCATCCATTCACCCGACGCGTACTCGCCCCCGCCCCCCACCACTCCCCCTCTCGTCGATTCTCCCCTCCCGCCCTCGCGCGGAGACGCTCGGCGCTCTGATTGGCTCGCTCAACTGCCAATCAACAACACCGCGCTTCACATCCGCACAAAAAAAGAGACATGCAGTGTGAACATTTGCAGGTAAATGTGAGGTTATGACCTGAAAAGTTAAAGTGGAGTATTGTGATGAATCCAAGTATGATTTAAGATATATATCACTGGTTTTGACACTTTTGTGGAGGAGGAAGTTATAAATATTCCCCTTTTCAAACTTCCCACAAAGGGATAGTGGGAAAATGGCATACAAGCAGATTAACGAGCTAACTTAAATACTGTTGACTTAGAGCAGTTGTCTTTCTCAGTCTTGTAATGTAACAAAGTAAAATGGTACAATTTCAGTCCCTACGTTTCCTCAAACCATCTTCAATATAACAAACAAAAGTTTCCTGTTAAAATATAGAAGAATATTCCTGCATGTCCAGAGCGAGGTACGCTTATTTAATTCATATTAATACAGAGAAGTCAAAACATCAATGTTCTTTTAGTTATCATGAGCTTATTTGTGCATACGGCTAAACATGCTCTAGCTAACCATTAGCCAACATGCAGATCTTTAACGTCGCTGATGAAAACTTAAAAAATAACATAAAGCACAATTTTTACCTCATTCAATGTCAGAAAATTCTTTTTTTTATACTTGACCCCAAAGGCTGTATTACGGGGACCTGTCCAAAACTTAAAAAAAAAAAAAAAAAAAAAGTCCGGACAATGGTTACGCAAGGACATACTTTATTAAATAAATGAGGTATAAAATGAATAACAAAAAATTTATCTATCAACAAGCTTGATAATTGGGGTCCCCATTAGGCTATTAGGGACATTTCTGAACCCCGCCAGGGCCCCAACTAGCTACTAGCCAACTATAGCTAGTAAGGGGCCCTATGAGGGGATTTCCGCCACAAAAAAAGTTTGTCATCGATATGAGCCAATGTCAGCCGTCTATCGGGGCCCCATTCATCTTGGGGTCCTATGCAATTAGCTGTTAGCACAGCAAATCTTAGCAAAGTAAGACACTCCACGGTGACTTTAACCAAAGCTATTCTGTTAAGATACTTTTTTGTTGTCGTCTTTAAATGTACCTTAAGTATTACTTTCAGGTACTTTATACAAAAGACTGTCTCACACAGACTCGACGCGTGCGCACAGGCGGGATCAGGTGCTCGCCCCGCAAAGAGCACGGACACAATCGCCTCTCTCTTTCAACGGATGGGAGAATTCCGAGCCTGGCGTCAGTGAGTCTGCCTCTCCTCTCCTCTCCTCCCCCCTCGTCTCTCCCACTCCCTCCCTCCCTCCCTCCTCCATGCAGCTGGACGCAGACAATCAAGCCATGAACAATCGGCACGCATAATGATCACCACCCTCCTCCTCCTCCTTCTTCTTCTCTGCTCAATCAAATTACAATCCTAGTGTATGTTTAACAGGCGAACCGTGCGTAAACATGAACAAATGTCACAAGATGAGCTTGACGCCATCTGAATGGACTCAAACTAAAAAGGTCATCTTGCTCACCGACAAAGTTGTGGCGTCTGCAATGACTCGGGTGATATGCGGTGATGTCATTCAAAGCGTGTCATCCAGGGAGGTCACAACACTTTTCCACTAAAAGATCACGTCAAATCGGCACGTCGAAGCCAAAACAGAAGATCCAGAAATTATCTTGTTTTTCACACAGCCACACTGCATCTTGCGCAAAATCGGATAAGCAGACGAGGGCTAGCTAGCGTGCTATATGGTATTTACAAAAGCGCCGATAGCGTCACAATTGAGTGATTGCCTAATAAGGCACAGAGTGGAAAAAAACATAGGAAACATCATCATATTGATAAAAGTTTTCATTTTTTAAAATCATGCTTAAAGATGTACATTATTAAATAAACCTACAATCGTCGGCCCCTGGTGGCGGGTCAACTTCCCAGCGGACTCAGCTTCGTTTCGATTGCGTTTGCACCGAATGTTCTATTGTTATTGATGAATGTCACCCGCAACGTTACTTGTGCAAGCAAGATGTATGCGGAAGTGGAATCGATTGGATTGCAAACATTTGTCGATGTTACCGCCCGGACACGACGACATGGCAACGTATGCTCTGAGGCAGGATGGCTCGATCCGAAAATGCAAACATTCTTGTGTCTTCTGCATGTACTTTCGGCTTTTATTGGTTGCTATGTGCATTTATCATTTGTGAATTCAAGGTGAAGAATCTCAGGTTATTTTTAAACCAAGTTAGCTAATTTCCCAAACGCGCTAGCTACTAGCGCTAGCATGTCACAACAAGAACAACTACAACATTGTTGATTCATCACTTATTTTGAGACATTTTAACAACAATGTCAACTTTTGGGCTGCTGGGAAAGGAACATTTTAGACCTTAAGGGGAGGGTATTTGGAGAAATCTCAACATCGAAAACATCTTGACCGACCGACCACCAGATCTATTTTTAGCCAGAGCTAGCGGCTCAAATATATCACAATCGCATTATGGTAAAAGCATTTTTACCATCTTACATGGACACTTAACTTAACTCATTCACTGCCATTGACGGCTATAGACGTAAAAAAAATATGTTGAACTATTTCTATTAGTTTAATTTTTTTTTCCACTTTTGTTAACAAGAGTATAAAAACCAAGAAAAAAATTACTGTACATTTAGAAAAGATATACAATTTGTGATTAATCGTGAGTTAACTATTGAAGTCATGCAATTAATTACAATTTAAAAAATTTAATCGCTTGACGCAATTTAAAAAAAAAGAAGATAAAAGATTATTAAAAATCAGGGGCGTCAGGCGATTAATTTTTTTTATTGTAATTAATCGCATGACTTCATTAGTTAACTCACGATTAATCACAAATTTTATATCTGTTCTAAATTTACAATAAAAAAAATCGAGGTTTTTATACTCTTGTTAACAAAAGTGGAAAAAAATGTTAAATATAAATAGTTCAAATGAATTTTTGACGTCTATAGCCGTCAATGGCAGTGAATGAGTTAATTAAAATGGCCAGAACACACATTGGTGGACTTTGTCTGTTGGAAATCCTTTCGATTTATCTTTGCAATTCCGGACACTTCTTTGTCCGTTCCCATTCGACATTCTATGGACCCGTGAACGGCACACAATGAGGGGCACATGACGTCATGTGAATATTATCTATGGGTGCAAAATGAAGGACCGTAGAGGATCAAAACATTCAATAATCAGTTTCTAATCTGGAGAGAAAAAATGAGGCTGACACTTCGTCTTCTTCTATAAAATGTGTATAATGTTACACATGATAATGACCACCACCTAATGGCCGGAATTGGAATTACAGCCCAAAATAAATCACAAAATTGAGTTATAGCTGGACACGGAACTCACAAAGGAGGTGGATTTAATGTGTATCACTAAGAAGCCCAAATCATCAGATAAGTGTAACATCTGAAATCTGTAATGCTGATATACCATGTACGATACCTAATCGCAAAATGTGTGTTTTTATCAAGAAAATATAGTGTTTCCGTGGCAAAATACAGTAAATACATAAACAATATAGAAATAAATAAAGTATTTCCACTGCAATCCAGCATTTTTAAATATATATTTTTAATTTTATTAAAAATATATTTTTCATAGCCCAATATGAGGATTTATGGCTTATTTATATTTAAGTATTTTTACATCAAAATATACTATACTATAGGTTGGATTAACGTTACAACAATCGATCTTATTATTGCTGAAAAATAAGTTTTGGTATGATTACCTACTCATTTTGATACATGATACAAACAGTTTTATGAATATTTTGTACACCAAAATCATGTAATGGGAAAAGCTGCATCACATGTAATAATAATCATGTAAAATGAAACGTCTGCAAGCACGGAGTTGTTTTGAAGGTAAACCCCACCTTTGGACATGCATGCCATACAAAGCGCTTGCCTGTCAACCAGAGTTCCACTTTCCACACCGGTGTGGCTTCACTGCGTGGGAACGAAGCTGTTGATGTAGTCAGGTGACCCTGCCCGTGTCCTTGGATGGGAATATTTGACACGCGCGAATAAATGGAGGCTAAGCAACGTGTACGGCAGGTGGCACGGGTGGGCGGGGGCGGCAAAAAGCCACGACCGTGCGGGGGCCAAAACAAGCATTTCACGATGTGACTCAGCGATGGAGGCTACCAGCTGCTGGTCACACTTTTGTTTTGTCGCTTGTTTCGACCCTGAATGGAACGGTCCGTTTAGTCGATAGCCATCCGGTGAGCTTCAGCACCTGGCTTTGTCTTAGCTATAGTTGCTATGTTGTTAGCACGACTTCTCAAATTTGGGGATAACAGCCTGACTTCAGTTTGAAATTGACACATTCTTGTCCAAAATGGTGAAACGTTTTTCAGGCGGTGAACTTCCACTTCCTCTTCATGACAATCCAAGCTGCAATGCGTCGGGTCTACCACACATTTGATTCATTAATTTAACACACGTGCTCTTCCCGCTGACAACAGTTGCACAAGATTATTGCACACATAAAACAAATTAGATCACACTGTGTGTGTGAGTGAATTCCGTCATACATCACACACCCGCTCGACGGGGATCAGACTGGACGAGGAGACCAGCTTGCCTTTCTCATGTCTGCACACGCTCCCTGTGCTGTTTATTCGCCCTTCCCAAAAGAGCGCAACGGAGAGATTAGGGCCTTGCCGCGCTTCCATGAATGGTCATCTATTCCGTTCCAAGCGAGTTAGCGGTCGATGCTGTTTTCCGTCTGTCCTATGGGCAAGACTGAGAAAGGCCTTCAATGGGATGGGAATTTACTGTGAGTGGTTGCCTCATGGCGGGTGTGCACACTACTCTTTTAGATAGAATGACAGTTAGTTGCTAGCTTGCTAGCAATCATTTACATAGAAAGCTAGCTAGCTATGAGAAAGATAGATAGATAGATGGATAGGTAGATAGATAGCTATCAACTACACAGATAGAAAGCTAGCTAGCTATCATATAGATAGATAGATAGGAAGCTATCTAGCTATCATATAGATAGATAGATAGATAGATATCAACTACATAGATAGAAAGCTAGCTAGCTATCTTCTAGATAGATAGATAGGAAGCTAGCTAGCTATCATCTAGATAGATAGATAGATAGCTATTATCTAAATAGATAGATAGATAGCTATCATCTACATTGATAGCTAGCTAGATAGCTAGCTAGATAGACAGATAATAGCTAGCTTGCTAGCTAGCTATCAGCTACATAGATAGAACGCTAGCTAGCTATCAAATAGCTAGATAGCTAGAGCGCTAGATAGATAGATAATAGCTAGATAGCTAGAGAGCTAGATAGATAGATAATAGCTAGCTTGCTAGCTAGCTATCAACTACATAGATAAAAGCTAGCTAGCTATCATGTAGATAGAAAGCTAGCTAGCTATAATGTAGATAGATAGACAGACAGACAGACAGACAGACAGACAGACAGACAGACAGATAGATAGATAGATAGATAGATAGATAGATAGATAGATAGATAGATAGATAGATAGATAGATAGATAGATAGATAGATAGATAGATAGATAGATAGATAGATAGATAGATAGATAGATAGATAGATAGATAGATAGATAAGCAGAGTATACTTGAGTGTTGCTGGGACATGGTCACACTGACAAATGCTTCAAGCAAATGAGAGGAAAAACCGTGGATGCGTGATACTGCAGGGGTTCAGCTGGGCTACGTCCTTGGTGGGTATGTCTGCACCTGTGTGCATGTGTGTGTGCGTGGGTGTATCTGGGTCAAGTGGGTCATCGAAAATCTTAGATCTCACACACACTCACACTCACACGCACGCACACACACCCACACACACATGTATGAATACACACTTAGGCCTCGTCAACCTTATGTTGATAATGAAGTGAAGCAGTGGGGATTGAAGACATCATACGCAGCTGATTGCCCCCACCCCAACCATCTACACACACACTTGCACTTTCCCAATCTGGGTCAGCGGTGCCCCTCTCCATCACCCCTGTCGTAGTCTTCCAGACGGGAGGGGGGCAGAGTGGGAGAAGAAAGGTCTGGGATCCGAGTGACCTGATTAAAAACTACATATGCGCACACGCACGCACACACATTGCCGCTAAACTGCATGGCTAATCAAACACAACACAACCCCCTGACCTTGCTACTGGCCTCTCGTCCCATCACTGCAGTAAGAAGCCAATATCACGACAGTGTGCGCGCACGCGTGTGTATTGTCTTATATTATGGACATTTCCTGCACACATTCTCCAGCTGCACTGTCACTTACTGGAAATACACTCCTTATTACTCAAGAGTGCTAAAAATACGGCTTCCTCCAGAGTAAGTCAAAGAGGCCCGAGGAAGTTGTGTCTCATGCACTGGAAGGCTGCGAGCGGAGACCTCCGCCAAGGCCGCAACGTTTTGAATTTGCTTCAAAGCCTCGTTGGTTACACGCTTCCTGCACATGCTGCCATTTACTATTTACAATCTTGATGCATTATTCGATGAGAAAAAGCCAATGCTGCAATGTTAACACAAGACCAAAATGTGATAGAGTTTCTCTTTTGCCCCCCCCCCCCCCACCCATCAAAAAAAGTCCAGAGTGGACGACTCACCTAAGATAGAGCAATGAGGGCAAGCAGTAGAGAAAATGAAAAGATGGAAATGTTCGAAAGTACAGTAAATAATTTTAATTCTGCTAGCTTAATGCTAACACATAATTGGAAATGACCATAGAAGTGTGTATTCTACTGCCCCTAAGTGGCAAAGATGTACGCTAGTAGGAGCAGCACAATATCCGTTGAATTAAAGCAAAAAATGTGTTAAGAACTTTTCTATTTAATTATTTTTGTATGTTTGTAAAAGTTTATATAAGTTTTTAGGAGGCATGAATGTATTGGCAGCATCTCATACATTTCTATAATGTAATTATCATTACTATAACATCACAAATCCTTTTGCGTTATTTCTTTCATTCAAACAGTAGAAATTTGAGAGGTCGCTTATCTAATCTACAATTTGTATCCCCCCTTTGCCTCCCCCAGACGTCTGGAGGGCAATAATTAACTCACTTAAGTCCCACCACGCGTTGACACAGGTGAGGAGCGTTATGGTGGTTCAACAGTCATTACAACACAACACAACACACACACATACACACAGACATGACTGAGCGCCTCGGCCCGTCTGTCACATTGAGGCCCAATCAGTCCCCAGGTCGCTGTATTGCCGCTGATTGGATAAGACTGACGCCGGTCCCCGTCCATACAATGTGATCAATTTAGCACGGTCGTCGACTGTCTTTAGTCAGGGCCTATCTCTCGGTGGTGTGCGACGCGTCCTTCACTGCGCCAAGCTTATCAGCGGCCTTTCAAGTGCCGCTTTTTATTATCTCCCTTCCCAGCCCCGGCCTCGCGGTCTTTTACCTCATCTGCAAACAGGGCTCCTTTACATTTTAGCTTCTTTTGAATCTTTTTAAGCATGTGAGATGCATTTCTGTGTCAGACTGTGTGTTTTTTTCCCCCCACAAAATAATAAAAATTCATAATAATTATTAAATGATTTTAATAAGCATGATTTATTATTAAACTTATTAAAATTATTATTATTATTATTATTTAAATTGTTTGTGTACTTTTTTCATAGCTAAAATGCCCCCACAATATTATTGTGCATTAATAAAAATTAAAAAAAAGCTTGAAATAATTAAAAATAATAAAATAAAATAAAATTATTGAAAGATTATCCAAGGAGGATAATGCAGTGCATCTGGTCGCGTTCATGAGCCAAAATGTTAGCTTTTTTCACCTCCATTATGATGAGATGTCATATAAAAGCAACAGCTATTAACTGTACCAAAAAATAGTATGTTCGAGAGACGTGTACACTGGACACTACTCACTCCAGTAAAAAAACAAAAACAAACAGCCACAGCTATAAATAATTCAATACCACATGCTCATTTTAAGCTAGCTGTGTGCCTATAGCAGATGCTAAGCTAACGTTAATGCTCCATTACATTCGAATGGACTCTCCTCTTAAAATGGCCGCCATGTTTGTCTATACATTGTTTTGATAGGAAGTTGCCCCTTGTCAACATGGCTGCCACATTGACACAGTTTTTGGCCTTTTCTAGTTGACTGTAAAGTCTGTTTATCATTGATGAGAGATCAGTGTGACCAGTCTCTGTGACTTGATGGCAAAACTGTGTTGTTTGCTGGCGCTGTGGCAAATTGAATTCCAGAAATGGTCGCAATTCGCCACAGTGCCAGTAAAATGCACGGTCGTGCCATCAACAGACAGAGCCTTTTCATATGTTTGCTGGTTGTTCTGCTCTCTTGTAACAGAAAAAACAGACTTAAAGTAGGCTAGAGTAGGTTAAAGCATGCGTCAAGATGTGGCGGCCATGTTGGCAGTGGCGATGTTCCCATCAAAGGCAAGGCATAGGTTTACTTGGCGGCCATGTTAGCCGTCCCATCAAATGTAATGGAAAGCATGGACATTAGCTTAGCATTGCTGTTAGCATGTAGCACAATCTAGGGCTCTTTCATTCAGGCGTTAGTCGGGTAAACCTTTTCGAACATGCTATTTTTGGTCTCATACAGGTTTTTTTGTTTTGTAAAGCTCTTTGCCTATGGTATCTAATCGTAACGGAGATGCAAGCCATCGTCCTCCTCCAAGCTTATACTAACTTGAAACAAAAATGTGACGTAGCAGGGTTGTGGTAGCTGAACCATGATATAGCTGAGAAACATTGTAAGTCTAGAACTCTTAAGTATTGGCACTAATGGGGCCCACAGTGTTAGATAATGACCATAAAAGGAGCTGTTTGGCTTTCCAGATGAGCGCCTCTCTTTTTCGCACAACAACACGGCGATGTTAGGCTAACCTCCTGCTGACTTAACCGCGGCATCTGGCAAGCGTTAGGCTTCACCTGAACTCTGCACTGAAATCCGAGCGGCGCTCACACAGATATGGCTGCCAGGCCGTGTGTTTGTGTGTGCGGTGGTGTGTGTGTTTGTGTGTGCGAGTGCTCGGTGAGGCATTTTGCGAGGGGGCGGGTGGTATTACAACATTCTAAAATTTTTGTTAAAAAAATGTCTAGTAGAAATTAATTATTTTTGTAAGGCTAAATTGTTCTAAAAAAAACCCACACATACAAATATACAGAATATTTGGATTTTTTTTTTTTTTAACAATTTCTTCTCAAATCTCTTTTTTTAATAATCACAAATGTATTCTTGTAAAATGTGTATTTTTCCACACCAATTATTTATTTATTAATTTTTCTACAAAAAAGAATTTTCGCAAAATTACATCAACGCAGCGCTCCCAATCACAGCACTGAAAAATTACCAGTGTCGGGTCTAACCCGCCTCATCATTGGTTTTTGCTGTGTAACCATAAGAGTTTTGCACAAGTTGCGCATATGTGTAAAAACTTTAAAATAAATAAAAAATAAAAATAAAAAAAGATTGCTAAAAACGTGACATGCAGCCTTTTGTCAACAGCGACCGATGAGTTAAAAAGAGACAACAAAAAAAGACCAATAAGACAATAAACGCACACTCCCTGCACAGCTGCCATATTTTTTTTTTCCAGAGAAGCTATTTCCTGTCAAAAGTCTGACAAGGGAATAATGATGGCTTTGATTGGGCCCCCAGTTAACGGGAGGCACTTCCTGTTGCTTTGTATTGCTTTCATTGTAAGGCGGCGGGGTGGGGTTAGGAGGGGGGTTCGAGGCAGGGTTTTAGGGAAACAGCTGCTGGAGATGACACAGTCAAGAACATCCCTGTGACCCCCCGTCACCATTCACACGTACTGTATACAATTAAATACATAGTTGGGCATTCTTATATGACATCATTAGGAAAACAGTCACCAATACGTTCATAAAGGACAAGAACAGATATCATATTTGCTTACATATTATTTCTCTCACAAATGTGACTTAAAACAAAAAAAAATCTCTTTCTTCGTGACATTATGAATTCATTTTCATAATATTCTATATATGCACTGTATTTTTCCTGATAACCTTTTCCGTCTCTTTTTTTTATTTATTTTTACATGTAATTGTTTGGAATAAAACTTACTCTTTTATTTTTTAAACAATTACAAAAATAATAATAAATCTTGTTTTTAATGACAATTTAAAGAATTTTTTTATTGCAACATTGAAAAAATTCAATACAAATATATTTGCAATGCAATGAATTTATTGTTCTAAGGTTGCGTCATTATTTTCCTAATGAATTATTTATTTGCATCTACAATAATGTTTTCGCTCTAAATATTTAGAATTGCAACAATATTGCCACCTGCAGGTCAAGTGGGATTCACAATATCTCAACTCCTCTCTCAACTCATCAGTACGGCACTAATGTTAGCCGTTCTATGCAGAGGATGAAGAATATATAAATGTGAGTACTATTTTATTGTCTGTCTAGTCTACATGTTGCTGCTGAACAGTTTGTTCGCTGAAAGGTTTAAAGCGCTGCAACATAGATGCAAATTAGCGTTAGCATTAAGCTAGCGTGGTCTTTCTTCAGGCAGTTGTTTAAAATATACAATGTGTAATTCTTTTTGTTTTATGTTTTGTGCCATGTCTTTCCCCCCGTAGAATATTACCGATTGATTCTTCTAAAATTCCAATTTTGATTCTAATATATTAAAAACGGGCATTCAAAAATAATTCCAGGAATATGTAGGAGAAGCATCAGATGATGTGCATTACAGACACATGACATTCTTCTTGTTCTTTTTTTTTTATAAACAACTTTTTCTTCACAAATGTGCCCTTGTGATGGATTCTTCGCCGCTCTTTTAGGGCTTTGCGTTTCCTTTCAAAGGCCGCATTGATGAGCAGCAGACGTTAGAGGGAGCGTCTACGAGTGCGTGTGCCCGGCAGCAGCAGCAGCAGGGGTCACGGCATCAAATGGCGGGGATAATTGAACCCGGGGTCGCGAGCGTGCATCGCTGATCGTGCGTGCCGCTTAGCATATCTTGATAACATTGCAACCACAATTGCACTCGAGGACGAGGTAAGATAGCTTATCAGTATTTTTAGTGGTGCGGACTTGTTACGGGAAAGTTGAGCGCCATAAAAACTGTGAAAAACAAGTTTGTGAGACACAGGTTGTTACGGCAGATTTTTTTGTCTTGAGTTGTGAGCAAAAAATGCAAGTAAACAATTGTAGGGTCTAAATGACACTGAGGCTGCTCTGTCAATATTTGACAGAATTAAATTCCGATCACTGGCCGATAAATTAAAAATTATATAATAATTTTTTGGGGTGTCCCCTCATGATTACAATAATAAATATGTAAATTAGACAAAGTGCAATTTCTGCTGAAATTGCATGGGAATGCTGAAAGTTTTGAACACATATACTTATGAAGTAAACTGAAAAATAAATGACTCAAGTACTAAAATGTGGTCCAAGTGGGGTTTGAACCCAGGTGGCAATTGCTCTAACCCCTGAGCTAACTTGTATATCACTTAGAATAATGGCCATGGATATATGGAGGTGGGATTCGAACCTGCGACCTCCTGGTTACTGGACAATGCCCTTTACCAACTGCGCCATTGAGCAGTATCAGACAGGTTGTAATGATGAGAAGTTGTAAGTATGGAAGTGGGCGTGAAAAGTGGAAGTTGTGAAAAGTTCATATTTAACGTTAAATTGTGCGAATACTGTACGTAATGTCAAATCAGAAGATATACACCCCGGTAGGCAGGAATTTTCGAAGTACGTTGAAATTGGAGCAATGTGAATTGAAAGTATTGTGTGTTTTGCAATACTTTGTCCTTTATATACTTAAATACTTAGCAAAAATCGATTAATGCCAATTATAAAAGCGCTAATATCGTTTGTTAAAATTTGCTTAAAAAATGTGGCCAAGTAAATATATGTATTTCCATCGTCAGTTGAAATTTTATGTGAAAACAAAATATAAAACTGCGAGAATTACACTTTGTATATTTTACCAAAATGCATAACTCGCAAAACTCTGCTAGCTTAAAGCTACTACACGATGCAAAATGCCATAGATGCGCTAACAAAACTAGCATCAATGCTGCAATTGCCGTAACCCTTTCAGTAACCTTGCACAACCAAAGTAAACTGACAATATAAATTTAAGTACAACAGTGACCGAACACGACTAGAATTTTGACCGTGTGTAATCGAATGACTTTTGACCTGGACGACATGTTGATGCAGAGTCAGGACACAGACGCATTTTTGATCACTCATTAGCTGTCGGCCTGTTAGTGTGTGCGTAAGTTCCTTTTGTTCCTCCTTCCTCTATCACGGTTCTCTGTAACGTCACCTCTGACCCGGTCGCCTGACCTCTCGAGCCCTTACTCCTCCTCGCTCATCCAGCTGTGGACCAGGCTGTGTGTGTGCGTGCATGCGTGCGCGCGCATCTGCAATACATCCTGAAGAAAGCGCGTGCACTTTGACTGACAAAAGCCAGCAAACACGTGTTTGTTGCCTCTTATCTTGACTAATAATCAATAATCACATGCTCACGTCAACACAGTGGAACCTCCAAAGTCCAACGCAATTTTTTTGCCTCAACTTTTTAAAGACAAATGTAAGCCCCCCCTAATTTTTTTTTTTACCATTCTAAACGTCAAGAGCGTAAAAAGATGCTAATCGCTAACACAACAACAAAACACTTGATGACAAACTGCAACTTGTAATGGTGTATATGATGATGAATACAGTAGAAACTGCTCATATGAAATATAATCAAACTATGTCTCACAAACACATTAGTATATTTTTGTGGTAGAAAGTGTCTTGCAGTTCTTATCCAGCCCCCCTCATGCCCCTTCTTTTGTGCCCAGCAGGATGACCTGAGAAAGCTTACCTAACCAGAGAGCTCAGCGGACGCCGCACTACTTTTTTTTTTTTTTAACTGAAAAAACACATTTTATTCTAATCACCTGCCAAAATGCAGTTTCTCTCCCGAAACATGCACCCCACCAAATAATGCAGAAAAAAATCCCTAAAACCAACCAGCACCAAACTTCTCTTCCCAAAATACATAGTCTAAAATAGTTTTTATAAAATACACGTTCCCCCCGAATATTTTTTTTCCTTTAAAAAGCCACCATTCCCTAAAAATAGTTATTTTTAATTTTCTAAAACATCCACACCACCCCAAAAAAATTACAATTATTTTTTAAAATGACAATAAAAAAAACAGCCACACCTTTTCCACCAAAATACAAGACATTTAAAAAAAAAAAACAACGTCCTTTTTTCTCGTCTCACCAACCAAAGTAAACAATTATTCCGCAAAGACTACAAAAATAAATAAATAATGTTTTAAATGGTAATTAAAAAAAAAAGTTTAAGTTAAAGTACCACTGATTGAACCCACAACCTCCCAGTCTCAGGGCGGACACTCTACCACTAGCCCACTTATCTGGTCTCCAAATAGATAAAAAAAACAAAAACAGCCATACCTGTCCCCCAAAATATCAGATTTTTATTTTGGAAAAAAAAAAAAATAATAATAATAATAATTTTTTAGTCTCAACAACCAAAGTAAACATTTACTTTTATATCAAAATAGCTACAATCTTTCTGTCAACATTACATTAAAAAAAAACACCCAAAAAACAATTGAGTATTTTTCATTTGTAGTAAGCGCAACTGCTTGACTGCTTTAACCAGAGTCCTTGCTCCCTCTACAGGAGAGCAAACGAACTACACCCCCAAACAACAGTTGCAAGTAAAACTTCCAAACAAGCACTGTTCATTTTTCCCATCACTGATTATTACTAAACACTCAATCTATATCATATGAAACCAAATAGGAAGCACCATTCAATCACATTAGTCTTTTGTTTTGCACTGTGTTTACTGATAACAAATCTGCACCCGAGTCGCATTTCTTGCCCATTTCTGGGTGCGTTTGAACCCACCGGGTCGCCCGGCACTCCAGCACACAGGGCCTCCTTTAGGTTCCCTCCCATCCCGCTCAACTCGCTCTCTCTTCCTCTGCTTCCTCTAGCTTGCTCTCCCCCCTGCTAGGATCCTCACAGCTGCGCCGACCAGGTGCGTTCCGCGGCCGCCCCACACATACACACACACACACACACACACACACACGCACACACACCAACGGACGCAGCAGGAAATGCCTAATACCAGTTTTAGAATGATGCCACTATGCCAGCTTGTCAGCGAGAAAAGACGACATTGAGACAGCGAGTGAAAGTGACAAGCGCTCCGAGAAAAGCGAGATGAATGCATTTGCCTTCAATGATCAATTTGACTCTGACTGCTCGGGTCAAATTTGTCCCATTCTGACATTTGAGAGCATTAAAGTGGAAGTCAACCTTAAACATTTCTTGACAATAATATGTTATATGTGACCTCACTAGTCGAAACATGACATTCTGATTAATATTACATTTGTGGAATATGAGTTATGAAGCAAAATCCAGCCATTTTTATCCATCTCAGGGGACGGCCATTTTGCCTCTTGCTATCGACTGAAGATGACATCACAGTTGCTCAAAGCTCAGGTAACAACCAATCAAAGCTCAGCTTCAGAAAACAAGTGGCAAAATGGCCGCCCACTGAGATGGATAAAAAACGGCTGGATTTTGTTGCATAACTCATATTACACTAACGCAATATTAACCAGAATACCATATTTAGACTAGTGGGGCTGCATAGAATATATTATTGTCAAAAATAAATAGTTCTGGTTTACTTCCCCATTAAACATACCCTAAAATTTAATGACTTTTCCTGGTGACTCAAAATACACAAAAAATGAAAACATATTAAAATATTTTCAATTAATCAAAAAAAAAAATCTTGAACTTACTTTAAATCTCGTATTTTATTGCACGGTAGGGACTTTGTTCACTGGCGGGGGTGGGGGATTAAATAGTCCACAGAACTGTCTGTGGTTCCACCACATCTGCAAAAGGTGCAACATTGTTTTTTAAATGGTCACAGGGGGAAACTCAAAACAGTTAAAGATGATCATTGATTAAGGATTGATCGGCCATTTATTAATGTCAGACCGGCTATTCATACAAAAGATTTGTAGTTCATAATTTCACATGGAAGAACATTTTGAAGATATTCTTGTCCAGGGTTTACTATGTGATTTGAAAATGAACAGTACATAAGGGTTAAAGGGGAAGTTAAAACTGTTGGCAAGATTTGATTAGAAAAATCACTTTTACTCGCCCCTGTACAAAAATTGCTTCACCTGAGGCACAGAGGTTTATTGCGAAACCAATCCGATCATTTGACTTATGTACTACTGTCATGTGATACAAAGTTTTAGTACATATGATTTTCTTTTTCAAATTGCAAAGTTCCCCTTTAATGGATGTGTCATAAACAAATGTCCAGTTTGAGCAAGCTAGTCACGTAAAAAAAAAAAGTCGCTGATGTGTGCATGTGTGACCTGATGCGTGGGTGGATGCACATGTGTTCTTATCAAGAGGAGTGATGGGGTGGGGGGTTGGGTAGGTGGGGGGGTACCAGTTATTTTGGTCTGCGGCTCACCACAGGCCCAGCCGTTTTCTTGCAGCACAAAATCTAGAGGATGCGCAAGAATCTACTTTAAAGCTGCACTACAGAAGAATTGTAAAGTTTGTTAACTCGAGGGCTCCCCCAACAGTTGTGAAGTGGTAAACGCGTGTATGGTGTTTTTCAACCTTTACGGAGCCAAAACCCAATGCGCTGGGTATAAATAACCCAGCTTTTGGACCCAGCTAAGTTAATTATTTCATCCAGTGAACCCAGCAGTTTGAATTGTGTATTTTTCCAATTACAAAGACTTTGGTGAGTGTATGTATGAAACTTGCGGGTTCATTACCTCCACCAGGGTTAAGAACCACTGATCAAGACCAGGGTTCAGCAAACTTAAAGAGATACTTGACTCATTGAGCCATTTTCAGCAGCAAAAAAAAAAAATGTCCAGAAGAATTTGGTTACTTCATCATTTTTCATGTACAATTATTCCATTTAAATTCAAATTCAAACCCAGAAAACAGCTGAGCCATGATTGGTCATTACCTACTTCCTCAGCACAGCTGATGTCATCTGATGCAAGTGGATTTTTTTTTTTTAAAGTAATTTATTGTACACGAAAAATTATGAAGTTATCAAATTCATTCTGGACAAAATATTAAACTTTTACTGCTGAAAACGGCTCAATGAGTCACGTATCCAATTAAATACTCAAAAGAGTCGTTTGGCCATCTCCCACAAATAGTGGGAGCCTCAAAACCAAAAAGTTTACAACTCAAGAAAATCTATAGAGAAGACAACTTCCCGGGTGGAGGTCATCTTCTTCATGGAGGACAGGACGCCGTGGTGTGCAGGTGGCGTACGAGCCGTTGGGACCAGTCGCAGAACACCTTCAAGCTGCGAGACAACTCCACGGAGTAGCGCAGAACGTCAAACGCGGACGAGACCGCGGGAAGCGACGGAAGCGGCGGCGGAGGCGGGACAACAGCATCGATCTGAAAACCACAAAGCGGGATGTCGTGTCGGTTCGCATCAATGTAAACGCTCGCAGCTGATTGGCTGCAAATGGACGAATGAAGACATCTGTTGCGGTGGAACAAGTGAGCGAGTGGCTCGGCTCAAGTTGGAGGTTGCTGGTTCCAATCTTGGGTCAGGTCGTCCTGTGTGTAAGTTTCCCTCCCATGTTCCAAAAACATGCTAGAATGTTAGCTTTATGTTAAGTCAAAAAGGTTTTTATTTCATTTTTTAATAAAACATTTCATTCTTAAACATGGCGGCTAAAAAATGCATTTACAATGAAGTATTGACAAAACCAGTTGTGATTTTTGTTGTTAAGTGGGGTTGTTCTTTCTTCAAAGTTTTTTGTCCTATTTGTCTATTCTAATGTTTTTCTGAGATTGAAAGGCGACCATTCAATTGTTTTTCTACATATGCCCTGACATTGACTGGCGACCAGTCCTCTCTTGACAGGCATTATACAAAATGTACGTTTTGTTGTAATTTTACTTGAGCTTGTTGCATTATTTTTTACGCGCAAACATTATGAACTCAAATGCATTATCTGTTTTTTTGGGTATATATTTTTTTTAAATCCTTTTTTTCTAATCTAAACAACTCTTGATAATGCGAAGGTACGTATCTGGTGTCGACCGATCGGTCCGCAGCCTCACCTGGATCAGGGCCGTCCTGACGAATCCGGCCAGCTGCAGCAGGTGAAGACGGGCGGCCCCCGCGGCCCCGGACGGCAAGTTGACACTTTGTGTGGCTGCCTGGAGCCACTCCACATGCACTCTGAAGGCCAAAGTGTGCACGTACAGCTGAGGCAGATACACGTTGGCCTACAAGGACAAACAAATGTTGCGCATGTCACTGCATGGTGGCCTTCACAAACACTCTACATTACATTTGCAACCTAAATTCTCATATTTAATCCATCATGCAATTTTACGAAGTTATTTCCAACAGTTTATTCATTTCTCTTGGCTGCTTTGCCTCAGTAAGTGGATGTGGATGCAAGATTTTGTTGTCCAATCAGGTTTCAGCCTTGTTGCCATATGAATATAATCTGCCCGGGGTCTTCACAATCAGTCAGCGTGGCTCACGTAAATTAAATAATATTAATAACGGTTTATTTTGTACAGTTCTATCAAATCATTTATTTAAACTTTATGTATACAACCCCTACCAGAATTTTTTTTGGTGCGTTTCTACAATTGTGACCATGTGCACAGCTCTAAATGTGTCTTGCGGAAATACTAGACACATGTACAGCACTTGTATATGTTTTGATTAGTCTGGCAAGTCCGAGATGGATTACCTTCAATGTACGGAAGTGCGACGCAGTCGCTGAGATGACAGGAAGACTTTGTAGTCGAACCTCCAGCAAG
Source organism: Leptonotus elevatus (assembly GCF_054856555.1). Taxonomy (NCBI): domain Eukaryota; kingdom Metazoa; phylum Chordata; class Actinopteri; order Syngnathiformes; family Syngnathidae; genus Leptonotus; species Leptonotus elevatus. The sequence continues at coordinate 6,949,046 of NC_141252.1, forward strand.
TCCTCAACAAGCTCGTTGTCGCGCTGAAACGCAAACGGCAAAAAATGTGGAAACTTTTCATTGAAGAAGATGAGGTTGTGGAGGGGAAGGATGAAGGAAAGGGGGATGACGGATGGAGAGGAGGGACGGAAGAGGAGGAGGAGAATAAATGGAGGAGGAGGAGTATTATGGCAAATAAGAGGAGGAAGTGGAAGAGGAGAAAGAACATGGAGCAAGATGAGTATGAGGAGGAGAAGGAAGAGAATAGGCGCAATGACGGGGAAGAGAAGGAGATGAGAGGAGAAAGAAGGAAAGGGGATAACGTGAAGGGGAGGAAGAGTATGGAAAGGAGGAAAAGGAGGTGGAGGAGAAGAGAAGGAGGAGCATTATGGCAAAGAGGAGGAAGGAGGAGGAAGATGATGAGAAGAAGAGGAGGACCAGTGTGAGGTTGAGGAGTAAAAGTAGGAGGAAGTATGAAGAGTAGAAGGAAAAGGAAGAGTAGGGCGACAGGGAGGAGGAGAAAAGGGGATGACAAGGAAGGGGGCGGAGAAGGAGAAAGTATTATGGAAAAGAGGAGGCGTAGGAAGGGAAGGGAAGAGGATGACACGGTTGAGAAGATGAAGAGGAGGACTTGTATGAGGAGTAAAAGGAGAGAGAAGGAGGAGCAAGTATGAGAGTGAGTAAGAGGAAGAGGCGGAAATGAAAAAGTGGGGCTTTGGGGAATAGGAGAAGGAAAAAGAGGGGAAGGATGAAGAAAGAAAGGGGAATGATATGGAGTGGCAGGAGAAGGAGAACGTGTGGAGGAAGAGTGCAAAGAGGAGTCCAATGGGGAGAAGAAGAGAAGGATGAGGAGAAGAAAATGAGGAGGACAAGGAGTTATGGCAGTATTGTGGTGACCTCGAGTTGTAGTAGTTCCAAAGTCTTCCTGATATCGTCCATTTGATCGACAGCCGATTTGAGCACCTTGCAAAGGACGCCGTTGTGGGCGTGGCGGCACCGCGAAGGCCGCAGCAGCTCCATCAACAGCAGGAGACGCAGGAGACAAAAGGCAGAGTGCTTGTTCACTGCCCAGGAGAAAACACCACCATGATGATGATGACGCATCATGATTGCCACACTTTACCAAGACAACAAGAACACCAGCTCTTTGAAATTCTGCTTCCAAATGACTGAAAAAACAACACTTTGGTGTCGTCAATCAAAGATTTCAAAGGACCAAAGAGTTTGTGGCCTCGTGTGTCCTGAATGATGAAATACGTGTGTGTTTTGGCGCAAAACCATCAAATCATTTTTCCCCATTGGAATGAATGGAAACACCATTAATCCGTTCCAGCCTCCCCCAAAAACCAACAAAACTGTCGTCATGTGTTTTGAATGAGAATATTAGCAGCCTCTAAAACAGCGGTGCCTTGACATACAAGCCTGACAAGTTTTTTGAGACATGAGCCAAACTTGCGCAAACTTGACATGCGTGTTTGAGAGTTGGTCATGTTAAGTACAATTAGTGAATATTATATAACTCAGCTGGAGGTTACTGTCAAACTAAACAGCAACCACATACTGTTGCCTGCGCTACCTTGATAGCATTTATTGCAACTTTAAAAGTGCAGGACGGATTCCTCAACATGAGAATCCGAATATAGCGAATGCACAAGTACACGTTCACACAAAGAGAAACGCGCAACCTGCCACCGACACCTCAAGGACGGCCACATTCTCACCTCAAACTTTTCCACCAACTGTCTTGACTTTGTCAGGCCAGAGTTTCCACCGGATGTTTTTTGAGGTGGCTTTTGTTTCTAAAAAAAAAAAAAAAAAAAACGCTCTTAAAAACTCAAATAGGGCCTTGTTGAACTCATCACTGTATAGACACATTTGAACATTAGTAAGACTAAAAAGTTTTATGTGGTAAGGAACGCAAAAAGGGAGGGAGGCTTTAAGATGGTGTATATGATTGCATTCTTTTACTATTTTTTTGTTTAATTTACTATTCAGTGATTCTCAAAGTGTGCTCCCTCTAGTGGTACACAAAGAATAATGGAATGTTAAAACAAGTTATTTCTTCAAAGAGGAAGTCAACCCCCAAAAACATTTTTGACAATATGTTCTATGCAGCCCCATTAGTCTAAATATGTTATTCTGTTTAATACTGCATTTCATTTATTTTAATTCAAGCAGCAAAAAACATATCCATAATAACCAATCACAGCAAAGCTTCAGAAAACAGGTGAGCTGTGATTGGTTGTTGCCTGAGCAACACTGATGTCATCTTCAGTCGACAGCAAGTGGCAAAATGGCCGCCCCCTGAGATAGATAAAACTGGCAGGATTATGCTTCATAACTCAAAACTGTAATATTACATGTTTAGACTAGTGAGGTCACATATAACATATTATTGTCAAGAAATGTTTAAATTTAGGAGATTTATTAAGACCAGTTAAGTTGTATTTAAATTTTAAGTACAATATACTTAGTAGGGTATAATTCTATTCATGCACTGAGCTAAAAATTTGCCAGTAGTATGATGACGATTTGATCTTTTGTGGCAATAACTCACATTTCCTGTTCCATGGTCATCATGACGCGTTGAGCTCTGCCATCACCTTCTGTAGATGCATCATAAAGAAAGGCAAAAAAAAAGAAGAAGCGATTTTTATTTTGTGCATGTTTTCTCAAAAATTTTATAATTACTTTACGTTTGTGCTACAAGCCGATTCACTCACCTGTATGATGCAATGACGGTTGTCCTATACCGGCACTGTGAAGCCGGTGCACCATCCATCCAAGTCAACATTCGTTTGCAACACTACTAAAGGCGTTGGCTTTGGATAAATCCATGTTTTTGGAAGACACTAATTTTAGTGGCAACGTGCACTTCAAACGAATTGTCAACGGTTCTTGTGAAAATCCGCAGCTAGCTGACATCCCATGTAAACGTTTAGCGGAAGTGCTGGTAAGCAATGTACCATCTAGTGGTGGATGTTGTTATTACAATTGAAAACTGATTAGTGATCTATTTGTTTGTTTTTAATTTAAAAAATTGTTAATTGTTTTCCAACATTGAACACCTTTAGGGGAACTTTTAATTTAACACAAGCAATGATTAATTCAGAAAAACAAACAAATGCGTCACCATCAGCCAGGATGAATTTGTAGTATACTTTCAGTTTACATACACGCACGCACACAGTGTGCAGCAGGAAGAGTGTGGGTGTTAAGGAGCAGCTGCTTGGAGACAATCATCTGACTCTGTTTGCTCCTGGTGCAGCCATCATCATCATCATCATCATCATCATCATCATCATCTTCCACCACGATGAGCGTTCCTTGGAGGAACATGCCCCGAGTCGGTATCAGGTTAAGATCTGTTGCAGATGAAAAAAGGTGCAGGCCGCGGCGCGAGCTTGTGAAAACATGCCATCTACGCACGTCCTCGTTGTGAACACGCGTGTCATCAGAGTGGCACCTGGGAAAGCCGAGGGTTGCGCAACGCCACTTTCCTGCGTTGTGTTGTAACGGAGGGCTTGTCGGCATGCTGGCAAGCGTGGCGAGGCTTGGCTCGCATGCCGGCAGATGCAGATAAAGACAAGAAGAAAAATAAGTTTACAGTAGATTATGCTAGGCGATTCAGAAGTTCATACTTGAGTAAAAATCTTAAAATATTTGACATTAATTGCACTTTTAAAATTCTTAATTTTTAAAATTACATGTGGACGTCCTTTTGTTGCCAGGTAGAATTTGCAACCATTTTGTCCATCAAAGAAAAATTACAAAAAATTTGATACTTTACAATAATGCTAATAATGTTGTCACAGACAACAACAAAAAATACGGAAATCAATTCATTGGATTCTGCTTGCTGGTTAGGTTGCACTTGCACATGGCTACTAGTTTTAGGCGGCAATAGCAGATTAGCCCCCCCCCCCCCCCCCCCAAAAAAAAATCCCAGTCAGGTCATGTTTGGATGGCCTTTGTTGCTAGGCAAAATTCATATAGCTCAATATGAAATATGGAAACAACTGTCATTTTCACAGTTTTAACTTCTTGGCAGTACCAGAATAAGGACAGGAAGAACCTTCCTTGAAAACTAAGTGTGACCAAATTGTGATTTTATTCATAAATGCCAAACGCCATCTTGTGAATCCAGTGAAGAGCTGCCCTCCTAATCATCACTGTAGCCCACATCCTCCATGTCCCGAGCCCCCCTGTTGCTAAGTGGCAATTGAGACAATGACTCGTTGCACTTATTTCTGCATTTCCTGTGTGTGTGTGTGTCACACGCTGCCAGTGTCGGCTAGCATGGGCGGACGCACACTGGCTACCAGGTGCATAGTGCGGGAAGTAAGCCAATAAACCGGCGGCCCAGTGAGCAAGCCAACTGGGCCCCACGGCCACGTGCTGCCCTCCTCTTAACCCATTAGTGTTCCCTCTAGAGACAAACAACGATCTTATGATACAATGGGACCAAACAGTGGAACAACTACTAAAATGAAAAATTTGCCACAATTCGCTACGGCGCTAGTTAGCAGTAAACGACAAAGACTGGTCACGTTTCCGGATTGCGTTGCTCTCTTGTCATTACGACAAAAGTAAACAAACAGAGTAGACTAGAGCAGACCAAAATTTGTGTCAATGTGGTAGCCATGTTGGCAGGGGCGACTTTCCCATTAAAAGCAGCGTACGGATGTGGCGGCCATGTTAACTTAGAATTGTTATGGAACACACATAGTCATAGATGTTAGCTTAGCATCTCCAAAGGCAAAACAGCATGTCGTATGGACCTATTCTTGTCTATGGATGTTGTTTTCATTCCAGCCAGTAGTGTACACGTTTCTCAATCGTGCTATTTTTGGTACAGTAAACTTATGAAAAAAAGTAAATGCTAATATTGTAGCTCATGAACGTGACCAGATGAGTGCAATTATCCTCACTCCAAATAAGATAGGTTTGGGACTTCTCAAACTGTTCTAGGTTTTGTTTTTTAATATTTAGTTAGAATACTGGATGTTGCTAACCTATGAAAAAAGTAAAAAAAGAAAAAACTTCAAATTTTCCTATACCCCACACACACACACACACACACAGAAGACTTTTATAGTTTGTAATACCACTTTTGAGGAACTCAACAGCAGGGCTAAGTCCAAGATAAGGTCAAAATGCAAGAGGCCAGCGCACACCAGGCGCATCCCGGGGGTTCGCCCTCTTCCCCCAGCTCGTCCCCTAGGGCCGCAGATGCAGCAACCCAGACAAGGCTGCGCTTCTCTGGGCAACACAGAGGCGTTGCTGTGCTCCGGTTCCTGGAGCCCCGGCGCTCCGATAGAGAGGCCCTGCGCCCATGCAGGAACCAGAGGGGGGCGGAGGGAGAGGATGCAAAACACATCTGGCAGCTGCGAAAAACCCTGCATGCTACGAGAGAAAGGGCACGGCGTAACACGCGGACCTCCACCAAAGCATTTTCGCACTTTTTGAGGTAAACAAATATTGTAAAAAAACAATTATCAATACGATAGAGGTCAGTTTTAGACAGCAAACTTCAATCAAATGAACCCAAATTGCAAAAATGTTGCTAATACTTGACAACCAACACCAAAAGTTTGAAATTGCCTATAGATGCCACAAAATGGCGGCAAAGCTCCTCCACTCACATAAACGCTAACAGCAAAAGCAATACTTTTGACATTGCTTGGGCGCACAAACAGTATCTATCATTTACGTTGTCAATGCTTTAGTAGGACGCGTTGATATTGTAGCATTATGCTAGTAACACATTAAAAACACAGCCACAGCTTAGCTCAGCTAATAATTGTTTGCGGTCGTAACTTGCTATCGCTACTGGGCTACCACCACATAAGCTAATGAAATACACCAGAAATACACCAGGGAATGGAAATTCACAAGTACACAGCTGTGACAATTTCAATCAAGTGTTCTTAGGAAGTATGTACCCAAGTGCATTCTTAGAAAGACCGTATTAGCCAAGTTCATGAGACCAATGATGACTAATGATGACCAAATATTTATGTTTTGTGTTAATATGGGCTGCGGCGTCCATCCAGCTGCTGGTCCACCGGTACACGAGCGAGCTAGGTTGCTAGTGGGAGCTAGCGGCTAGCTAACATGGTAGCTCGCTTGCTTGCTGACCATAATGTAGTTAACCTAAAAGTCAAACAGAACTAAACAGTTGCTAAGCAGTGATTAATTTAAGTACCATAGTTTGAGAATCACTTATAGAGTCAACACTTGTGTGAATGTCAGAAAAATAAGAAGCGACGGAAAGGAGGACGCGGTGCATGATGTGTACGTGCGTGGGTGCGCATCTCTGCAAGGTGTCTCACTTGTTTCTTTGCGTGGGCGCTGCCGACTTGCCGAGCATTAGGCGGCAAACAGGGCGCGGCGTTCGAGGTGGCGGTGGGCGAGAATGTGTGCTCATTTAAGTGCGTGTGGGTTAGGGCGTGTGCGTTCCTACTCGACTTCTCACAATGGCTTGTTTTTGTTTGTTTCTGTAGAATTAAACAAGTGGCTGGGTACAAAAGGGAGAAAGTAGAGCTGAGGAGAGCGCAGTGTTAGCGTTTCGATTCGCAGAGTAGTACAGTGAGAGGCGGGACAAGCAGCCGGCTGGAGCGCCGGCGCTGTTTGCGGCCAGCTGTTGGCCTATTAAAGGCCCATCTGCACACAATAGGCTCTGTCTCAACACACACACACACACATGTACATGTATACGCACTGAGCTTGGTTATTGCTTGTGCGTTGCAATCAGACAGAAAGAGAATGCACAATAACAATTTGAGTCATTGTATTCAGAGACTACCATGCAAAATCTTTTAATCTTGTTTGCTTAGACCTCATATTCATGGAATCCCTCCGCATTGCTGCTACCTACATACAGTACCTACAGTGGATATAAAAAGTCTACACACCCCTGTTCAAATGCTAGGTTTGTGATTTTTTTTTATTTTTTACACAGATCGCGACTTTAATACTTCTCTATCTTGATCTGTGTGAAGAAATGGGAAACTGCTATATTACACCACTTTGAAGACACAAAATGGAGAATTAAGCCAATAAAAAATGAATTACAATTGTACAAAAACTTTTTAATAAATAAATAAAATTAAATACTCACGGACGTCTAAAAATAAACTGGACTCAGTGGCCTCCCGTGCCGGAAACCAGAGGGCAGCCATCTTGCGTTGCCATTAATACCGGCAACTTCTGCATGGTTTTTGCTGAAAACACGGTTATCAGTGCATGCTATACGCCAGGATTGAGACCCTCGCAAAGAACGGACTTCCCAGTCTGCATCGACCGATCACAGTATATTTTATCTCAGCATGATGAATTGTGGTTTACAGAGATTAGGGTTACATTTCACAGCATTTTTTTTCCTGATGGTCTTCACTTTCATTTCATTGTTGATGGTTCTGACAACATGATGTAGACGAATCTTTGAGTGGCACTCGGAGATATACCTCATGACTTATTGGAACAACCGTACGCCACGCACTAGCAATTTTGCTATGGAGATAGATAATAACATGAAAACACTGCTTAGTGAGTGGTAACGCAACATGGCCGCCATTGAAATTCAATGCCCAGGCTATTTTTAGACGTCCCTGGGTTTCCTGTATACATTTTGTAACATTCTTCTTTGGAATTTTCTGACATATTGTCCAAAAAAAGCATACTTCGACTTGCCTTTTGAGCATTAGCGCCACCCACAGGCAGAACTGGAGTAGCAGTACTAATCACCGCTTACGAGCACTTGCTGTTTTCATCGCTGCTTCCGCTAACAAACTTGCACTTGCGGGTACGCTCGGGAGCAAAAACCTACCTCTCTTTGGCACTATTGTTCGGCCTTGGCAGAGGTCTACGATCATTCTACTTAAGGAGGTCATTAGCTCGCACACATGCACAATAATAAAAACCCGACAACGTGCCAAATTAAATTAAAGCCAGGTGCTGTGGAACAGCTAGCTGTCCCAACCACATACCTCTCAGTGCGGTTCCATCAAGTAAGCCACAGCGCACACACACACACACACAATGTTGCATGCAGACACATGCAAAAATATCTGTCCCAATACGAAAATAGGCCCCGAGAGGTTGCACCTGCACCTGTGCCCTGGTCCACACCTACACACAGGTGTCAGGATGTGACACGCACACACACATAATAGGAGGAGGGAGGGGGAAATACGAGAGCGGGGTGAAACAAAACTGCGGTTGACCGAAAGGCTTATTTGGTGATACGATCTGTGTGTGATTTTCATTTTTAACCAGGCTGCGGGGCTGATTTGCTTAAATGTACGTACAACGATAATGTATGTATTCATTTGAAAGAGAGCACATTTCATGGCGAGTATTTTGGATCAGGGTTTTCTTCATACGATACGTGGCGTGCTTCAGTATGAGAGCCCAGTGACTCATTGCGTTAAATGAAATGATGAGGCACAGGTGACGAATAATCGGAAATTCACCTCAACGACACAGACAACAATGTGTCATTTCCAAAGTTTGATTTATGTAAATGATGACAGTCAACCAAGAGTGTACTATTATTTGGATAAAACAGACATTTTGTTATTGTGATGTCCTCCACTTACTAATTGATGCAATTCCATCAATTATTATTGCATTATTGCTGCATTGAAAACATTCTAATACTAAAATTCACATGATTATTTACCCCAAACATTCTGTTTGTGTCATACAAACATATGACGCCATCATGTGGAATAACACTGTTACTGCATCCCAATTAATCTCACGACAGCTGTGACTATATTTTTTTTATTTCTTCTCTCAGCAGGGGTTCTCAGACTTTTTGGGTCCAGGGACCCTTAACATGAGAATGTATTTTCACCCTTATAACCCTAAATAAGTAATTTTAACCAAAATGTGCAAAAGTGTTTACTTGAATGTATGAAAATGTGAAATGTATTTATTTATGCGGGACAAAGCCCCTGAGATGCAACATCTCTTTTGCTAGGGGCTCCCACACACACCTGAAATCATGCAATTCTAAAACTAACTAAAAGTGTCATTAAAGTAAAAATGTCCTTAATTTTCAAATAATATCATACATGAGCTTTCAGGGTAGTTTATTTTTACTTTAATTATTACGCACTACCTGGTGACCTTTTTTTTTATATTTATTATCTTGCACTCGACAAATATTTGATATGTAAAATAACGCCTGACAAAAAAATTAAAAGCAATAAAAATTAATGCATTTTGAGGGGGGGGGGGACTAAATATCTTGCTCTAATAATTCATTAAAACTAACTGTATTTTAAAAACTAACGTCAAAACAAAATAAAAGCAAACAAACTATAATGAAACAATCAAAACTATTATAACACTGGTGCACACATTGACTAGCAAAGTCAATACAGCAAACACGCCTCATCCCAGGTTCCAGGTTCGTGGTCCCGCTACTTAGCAGACTTTTGTTTTACGCTGTGTAAATGCGAAAGAAGACTGAAAGCAAAAAGTAGGCCAACAGCATTTCTAAATCAGGCTAGTTTGTCTTGAATATTTTGTAATAAATCCTTTGTACTCCTGCTTCTAAAATCTACAGCAAAAAATTATTTGCAAGTCTTTGGCCATGATAATCGATGTATATTGTGAGATGATAATTTAATTTAGTTTGTTAGTTTGGAAAAACGGATTACCGGTATTTATTACCAGATTTTGTCTTCTCTGTTCATTAACTGATAGTCCTCTTTGCCACTGCTGATTGTTTACAAGAGTTATTTGAAAGCTGTAGATTCTAGCAATTAAGATCTGCCTCTGTTCACACATCATCATCATCATCATCATCATCATACGACCATTTATGGGCAGTCTGAAGCTCTGGGTGTAAATACTTGAGTATGCTTGTTTCGATGATGTGCTGGTCTCCAAATACATACACTTAAAAACTTATATACATTGCCAATTATCCTGCAGGACCCTGGAGACCCAAGTCTGAGAACCACTGTATACAGTATGTGTTGATAATTAACTTCTGATTACGCCAACTCAATATAGTTGTCACTTTAAAGAGAAACATATCACAGTTGGTTGTCTAAGTAAAATTGTTTTAGTAAAGGCCTCAATCAGGAGTTAAATAACCTTAAGGATCGTCCGTAGTTTTCCTTACGGCTCGTCGTTGCCCGCTCCGATGGGGCAGGAAATTCCGGTGCCTTTGAGGCCGCAGTAACCTTGGGGTTGTTTCTTCAGGTACTGCTGGTGGTAATCCTCGGCGTAGTAGAACTACTGCAACTCCATCATTTCTGTCGTGATGGTGCCCATGCCCTTCGCCTCCAGCTCCTGTGGATAAAATACACATGGGAGTCATGAAAAAAATATGCAATTATTTGTGTCACTGCGTATGTTGCAGCCGCATTGTTTAAATGAGCTTATAAAATGTCAACAATGTTCTTTACAAATAATATGTTATATGTGCCCTCACTAGTCTACACTGTAAAAAAAAACTAATGTAATATAAAATACGTTTAATTTACTTATTTCCCTGTATTTTAAAAATAACATTTAATTTACAAAAATAAACTCGACAGCAGGGGGCAGTGCTGCATAAAATGTCAGAAATAGGCATACATTCATTGTACTTTGGGTTGAGAAAATGTTCAGTTGTAAGCAATAAACACACTATTAACACAAAAAAAACACCAAAGAAATTCTCATCTTCCCACTAATGTTAAATGCTGTTTTGTATCTGCAGCACATTGCATGTGAACTTTCCATGCCGGCGAGGGCACGTATAAGCGTTTGCGTTGATTGACAGAAGAAAGGAGGCAAGGTCCTCTTTCTAGTGCAGCGGGTTTCCCCGCGGTGGGACCGCGCATCATCTTCGCATCTCCTTTGTTGAGACTCGCGTCGGCGCTTACACTTTCCTAAACACATTGAAAGGCGCCTTCAAACGCTTTCAGTCTCACGAAAGAGAGCCGTGTGATTTTCTCCCGTCGTTCAAAACGGAAAGGCTACTTGGCGGCGCGGTGGGACTTGCTGTGGGCAACAAGTAGCTCAAGGCGAGGTCTTCACACTTCAGAACAATGCGGATATGAGGGAGTTCGCCTTAGGGGAGTTGGGGAGGAACTATTGCCAGAATTTGTGTTGAACAGAATCCATTTTTATTCCACACAGTCGAGCAGTTTTGGAAATCAATACTGTACATACTTTTTGAATGTGGAGAGGAGATAAAATGTAGTGCCGTAAACCCAATAAGCCAAGTGAATAGCAAAAATTAGAGTGGAACCTCGATTTAACCGACTCATTTGGGGGAAGCGGTCGTCCGTTGGAGCCTATTAATTGTTTTGTACGTTCATCATAGCTTAAAAATGTTCAGTACAAAATTATTGTAAATATATATATTTTTTATCGAAACCTATTGACAAGTTCCAAAGTTGATAAAACCTTACCTTATTGGTTCTTGGGGGGAAAGAGAATGGTGTGCATGTGGTCGCGTTCATTAGCTACTATGTTACCGCTTTATTTTTCGCCTGTGTTACGATTTGATCAACTGCAGTGTCCTGAACCAAAACCAGCATCGTCCAGAGAGATGTACAATAAAAACATCATCCATAGATATTAATAGGTCGATACTACATGCTACTTTAAACGAGGTATGCGCCTATGGCGGATGCTAAGCTAGCGTCTAAGCTTTCCATTACATTTGTCGGAAGTCTCTCCTGACATTTTTTTTTTTTTTGCCTGCTCTAGTCTACTGTACGTCTGTTTATTTTTGGGCAAAACAGCAGCACAACACAGAAACAGGTGGTGTCCATTGACACTAACATACTAACCAGCAACTTTTGGAGCATTTTGAGTGGGCTGGATACTATTTTTTTGTCCGTTGAATATGGGCTCCGCTGGGAGTGTGCAGTGTTGTGAGCCTGAAGTAAGTCGAGTTGGGGAGTTTCCATTTCCTTCGTGCTCGTTATCTGTGTTTTGATTTTGTATTTTTGACAATTTCCCCCATTCAATAAACAACTGAAACTGCATCACTTTAGCAACTGTGGCTATTTTTTGAAGTTCAATTTAAATAAATAAATACATAAATAATACTAATATTTTTTTTTCTCAACACAACCACAACACAAAGCAAGAAAATTGACCAGATGACAGCTAACTCATAAAATTGTAATACAAGGACCAACTACAGTTTAAACAACATTCCGGAAACCAAGATCCGAAATACAGTACAGTACATAAGTATATAGTACAGAAGTATCTATATTTTTCATGTAATTTGTACTTACGTGAAAATTGATACATAGAAATAGAAATATAGATACTTCTGTACTACCCTAAAACAATAAATAAATAAATAACGAGTGCTTCTGCCACCTCTACTTGGGAAACTGCATGGATGATACAAAAATGTTCAACATATCCCACAAGCAAGGGTAAATGAGTGCACCGGTATGAAGTACAGTTGTCCACACGGGGGCAGCGTGGCACTTGGTATGCGGGGCTCTGCCGCAGAGGCTTCTCTAAATCAAAAGCGATGCACCCTGCAGAGAGGCTGAGGCAGCAGCTGACCTCCAAGTCCTCGGCAGCTGCCTGCTACAATGTGAAGGCTCTAATCCTCCCGCAGGAGCGTCCGCCGGCCAAATCCCTGTGCATGGAATATCAGAAGAGACGCGCGTTTAGTGTTTTTAGCGGCGTGACACAGTAGCATGTGCTACATTAAACAGCGTGCTAGCACAAGTGCCGCTCGGCTCGCCGTGGCCTAATTAACCACTCATCACCCCGGAACCACGGTGGTAGCAGCGAACCCTTCGGGGGGATTGGGCACACAACATCCAAGCTACATCACCCCCTCCCAACCCCTTGCACCTTCACGCTCCATCCTACGGCAGTCACAACACGGCCGCCATTTTAGAATCTATAAATCAGAATGCAGGGCGTCACGCCGCTGTGGCTAACCTGACGCGGCTTTTCTCGCTCGCTAGCAGTGGCAGCGCGCAGGAGGAGGGCGAAGCATTCCGCGTGAACGACACGTCAAGATCTTTGCCTGACAGAAGCATAATAGTGTGTACATTACCGTCACATTTGTCACCTCAAAAGTGTGAAATAAACATGGGCAGACATGGAAGGAAAATGTTATGGTTCAGGTTGGCCAGAATCAAATATAAGGTCCGCAAACATTGGGTCATTTGGCGGGACATGCTTTTGGTACAAAGGCCTTCAGTGGGGACTTACCTGCACACAATTGTGCCACATATCACCTGAAGCAGTTCAGAATCAATATTCATCTAATGACATGACAATTACATGACACAAAAATGAAATAAAAGGCACCATACAATCCATAAAGTTTGATTATTAAACATAATGTGCGCAGAACCGATACAGATGTTTTTTGCGAGTTGAACTTGGCTGTAACAAGTTTTATTCTGACTAACCAATCAGAGGCAGAAAAATTATGTCATCAAAAAGGCACTATTAAGGCCATTATGCTGCATTCGAGGATGGTCGAAAGTCGGATATATCCCAGTTGGCTTTTCCCCAATTGCGACCTGAAAGCATTCGAGGTGAAAGTAAACAACCAAAATGGCAGATAATGATAAATTGTTTTTATTTTGACCTCCAGCAAACTTGCCTTTTCGTAATTTTGCTTCATTTATTGTTTTTATCTTATTTCATAAGCATTTCATACAGTTCGGTAGCTCACCGTATAATTTCTGCAGGGAGATAGCGTACCGTAGTGTTACGTGAAGTTGAATGAAGAAAGCTATCTAGTTTTATACTCGAATAAATTGTGTTTTACCATTCACGGTCTGTGTTTCCAAAGGGGTCGCCATTATAGAGTGACGTCACATTGGTGAGTGGGATTTCTGAGTTCCCGTACACACTTCCTGGTTTGAAGTCTGAAAAGTCCGACCTTCCTGCTTTCTTCGAATGCAGCATTAGGACACATTTGAAATCTGATTGGTTAAAGACACAATACCATTGGTAATGGCCAGCACTTCTGTTTCTAAAGGCACTGGGCGGATTAGATCGACATGGCAGCATACAGGTTTAAATCTGATTGGACAAAAAATATAACATCCACAAACAAACGCTATAAAATCAAGAGAATTGATCTTTAGGAATAAATTAAGTTAATTTAAAAACTGTTTCAACCATTAAAGTGACCTAAAACTTGTAAAAAGAAAAGAAAAAAATTTCGTGAGGGGAAGTAAAAATTGCATTAGTGTACACACCTTCTAATAACTTGGGATAAGGCTATGTTCAGATTCAATTAAACCTACCACCATTAGAAGTCACTCTGATTAACCCCAAATCAAGTTCAGCTGTTCTACAATGAAGACCAAGCACCCTGCATTAAAAGGCAACACTTTTGGAGTTTTTTTATTATTTTTATTTTTTGCAATGACAGTGGCCAAAACGCACAATATACTTTTATCTATGCAGCGTGCTTTTAATTGGCCCAAAGTTAAATAAGGAGGAACAATTGGTTTATTATTGTTTTTATTAATACACACTAGTCACCATTTGTGGGTATCCACCTTTTCAAAACGATATCATACGACATGATTTTATTACAATTTTGCTGAACCTCCAGGGTCACCAGATCCTGGTTTGAGAACCACTGCCTTACCTAATACGGCATTTTCTGTGTGAGGACCCGAATAATTAGCCCGGCCGCTACATTTGGTTATTATCATTTAGAAGGGATTGTTAAAAGGAGGTGAGGAAAAAATGTCACACTAACCATTGTTTTGCGCAGCCATATTGTCACAACTAGAAAACAAGTTTGTAGGGATGAATAATTTTGAAAAATAATCTGTGACTTTCCTCAATATCGCAATAGCGATTTAATACGCCATTATTTTTTCAAGGTCCTCTTCCTATGTATTATTTTTTAAACAAACACTAGCAATAAATTGTACTGAATAACGATCAAACATTTATGCTACATAACATGTTTTGGTCAAATGAACTATAAATTCAAATGAAAGACTATTTATTTACCTACTCCAATTAAAGTTGTTAACTTTATAGTGACCTGCAGTCATGTAAGCGCTCATGACGTCAACTTCACAAAATTCTACCAAACAAGTGTGGCCTAAGCATAACTCTTAAAACAGATAATAATGCAAACCAATGAGTGGCTTTAACATGTGGTGCTTCTTAAGAACTGAATTTATTTAGACACTATATAAATATACAAATACTGTGAATAAAAAATACATATACGGTACATATAGAAATTCAAGCCTATCAACCAAGCTACAGCCTTTGCGATTTGAAACTTGCATTCTACTACATTGCAATGTCGAGTTGAATTCGATTAAATGTTCAGCCCCACAAGGTTGTGTGTATGCGGGTGTGTGTGTGTGTGTGTTTCCGAGCTCGCCCCGGCCCAGTCAGCCTCCCTCATGCCTGTCGGAAACGCTTCCCCATCAACGACATGGCCGAACGGGTGTATTTCTACCCGCGTTCCCCCTCGCTCAGACCGCCGCTTTGTGCGGCCGAGTCCTCCTCGCTCTCCATCCAAGCAAAAGAGAATGAGAACGCCAGCGAGAGCTTGCTCGAGCCCCCCCTTTCACACGACCACAGACACTCGGGCCCCCTGCAACACAAATAGGACGTGACACCCCGAGAGAGGGCGGAGGTTGTGGAGGGGAGAGTGGAAATGTACGCGGGTCCCATACCCCACTGTGTCGCTGCCTACCTACCCACCTCCCCCCTACAGTCGCCCGACCTACCCCCGCCCGCCCGCCCGCCTTCGGAAGGCCGGCGGCCACGCTTTGACATAGACTTTGTGACACTCGATGACTCATGGCGAAGACATTTGAAGACGGATATGACCTCAATTTGCCGATTTATGTAATCAGGTCTCAGTCTAATCCCAACGCAGACGCTTACTGCGACGTTGCATGTTTTTTGGTTTGATGCGACAAGGACAGTTTTTGATTTTTTTTATTA
This sequence comes from Leptonotus elevatus, assembly GCF_054856555.1. NCBI lineage: Eukaryota > Metazoa > Chordata > Actinopteri > Syngnathiformes > Syngnathidae > Leptonotus > Leptonotus elevatus. The sequence continues at coordinate 6,964,967 of NC_141252.1, forward strand.
CATGTGTATATCGTGAGTGACAATTCATATTTTTGTTATTATTTCCTGTATTACCCCCCCCCCCCCAAAACTTGTTTTTGTATTTTTTATTTTTACAAATGTTTCTTTTTCTTGTGGGGCTTGATAGGTTTGTATTAGACACCCTTTAATAATAAAAAAGAGAATAGAAAAGATGAAAAACATTTTTTTTTTAACTTCAAGACATCAGCTGTCCAAAAAAATTAAAATAAAAAAAAATAAAAAAAGAAGAAGAGCTTAGATTAGTGTGATGCAAAGCACGATTGGAAAAAAAAACTTGCTTGCTTGTAAAATTCAGATCTGTCAAAAAAGTAGAACATGAATTTCCATCCTTGTGTGTGTGTTTATTTGTATACATTTACCCCCTCGCGTTTACAGTGTGGGTCAAGCATCCATTTTCTCTCGTCTTCAGCGAGCGCTGCAACATTTTGTGAAGCTGCCGCAGACGGGGGAAAAAAAAATCGTCTTAAGATTCCGCCGTCCCCTTTTAACGCCCGTGCTTGGCAAACGTGAGAACTTTCCCAAAAAGTCTCCACGTGACCTTGTGCGGCTCGAACACTCACGCGCACATTATGCGCCATTTCAACCCCCCCCCCCCCAAAAAAAACCTCGTTCCCAACCCCCATGACCTCCTTTCTATCTTTCAAGCTTATTAAGTTGCCTTATCAGAGGATGCACTCACCCCTCCGAGGCCTTGCACACGCAACGTGCAGGTTGGCTGGATAAAACCTATTGTTTGTACACACGCGCGCACACACACACGCCGGCTTCATGCCACCACCCTGCCCTCCTCCGAATCAACCCTTCGCATCGCTCCTCTCCCAGGGCCTTAAGGGTGAAGATGTGGGGTGAGGATGAGGATGAGGGAGGGAAGCTGGAAAAGAAGGGGGCGACGCAAGGGGGAAGAGGGGGGTGGGGGGGGGGGGGTTGAGATGCACTCCTACTTTTGCGCTTGGCTCCAGAAGCCTTTGATGTTCTGCAAATTTCAAATTTCATTATAGAAGAACCCGCTTCTCCCCTCCCCCGCTCTCGTACTTAAACAAGCTTTTCAAGCACCCCCCCTCCATCCCCCTCCACCCAACCCCAATGCTGAAGTTAAGAAACTGAAAGCCCTGCAGAAGAGACTTTTCATATGGGTTAATTATTCATCGGGCTGGAAGGGTGTGAGCCAAATGTATGTCTGCATGCGTGTGTGTGTGCGTGTCTGGATTTTCTTTTTCTTTTGCCACGCCTGTCTTATCTCTGGCCTCACCCGCCCGCTCTTGTCACCCCATCGAATGCGCGCTTTCTTTTTTCCGCCGACGCGAGAGCGGACGGCCTTTTCGGCTGTAGTTGCTCAGTGCCATTTTGGAGACGGAGGCGGAGGGGCGCCAATGCGGCAAGGCGACCATTTTGGTTTCCGAACGCGTCAGATTTGCGTTCCCGGCGGATCGCCAGTCGAAAACTGCGGCGCCACTGAAGTCGCTGACAGATCGGCGGTGTCAGCAGCGGAGAGAGAGGGGAGGCTGTCAGATGTTTGTAAATGTGTGTTTTGTGAGTGCGAAGTAGGTTAGAGAATCTCAGACGTCAACTGGGGAGCTGACAAGACGATACGCTCCATACGAAGAGGCCTTTTGTTGCATGTACGCTCTATTAGCAGTTCTTTGGATTTGTTGCTATAAAGCAACAGTAGGGGTGTAACGGCACATGTGTTGTAAAACATCATACATTATAGGAGATATGTCCAAGTATTAGGGGCGTCAAAAGTAGTGCGTTCATTTTGAGTTCATTCAAAGTTACTCTAACGGCACTTTTTTTTTTTTTTAATGTACGATTAATGGAAAAGCCTTTACTGGGGGGAATTCCAGTCGCAACGCAGCAGACACGTCCGCATCAAAATTGAGCAGTAATAAATTAATAATAATACTGCATATTTGTGGAGACTGGTGTCAAGTTGTAATTTACAATTTTAAAAATGTGCAGAATTTCACAAGTTACTCTCATTATGAAAAGAAAAATGCACTAAGCTGTCACCAATGTCTTACAGATGCAATTATGCCATCTAGAGGCAGAAAAATGACCTAAACACAAATTAATATCACAGTATCATATCATAGTGGTATGTAAAAGTATAGTTGACTTTTTTGACTTGTTAGTACAATACATTAGCAATTCCTTATAAATAACTATTTGGTTTTAAACTTCATCATCGTCATCTTTTACACATCTTCGTTATGTTAAAATGCAAAACACTCGAGACCCTTGAATGGTGGCGCTAAAGATTACATTTATGAAGATAATTACATGAGAAACCAAATTTAGGACCATCAAATTGAACTCATTCACTCCCAGCCATTTTCACTGAAGCAACACCCTTCACTCCCGGCTGTTTTACTGGATTTGGATTGATTTCGCAAGGCCCACAGAATATTGTGTTCTATTGCTATAAAAATATGGAAACTACCAAGGAAAAAAGTATATTTCTGTCTGTTTCCGTTTTGCAGCAATTAGCGTAAGAATATTGCTAAGTCTCGTCATTATTCACAAATCTGTTTAAAACACTGGGGGAAAGAGCCTTTTTGCAACATGGCCCTGGATGATCTCATACTCTGCTGCCACCTGTTGACAGTTTTTTTGTTGTAATAACTACCATTGCTTTAAGGTGCATCAAAGCCTTCTGTATGCTCCAGCATAAAAAACGTATAAATACATTTTTTGGGACCATGGCAGTATTTAAAATAGAACGTTTTTATACGTTTTTGGGAGCAAATGAGTTAATAAATAACAATAACAGATTTTATTTGTAACGCTCTCTACATTTATGAAATAAATCTCAAAGTGCACATTTAAACCACTTAAAGGTGAGATTATAAATCAGAAAAGTTGTGTTGTGTGTTACCACATTCATTTGCTTCTCTAACTACCAAACAACTCTCACAGTTTGCCTGATTTTGTATCAAATTTTTTAAAATAAAGTTTATCAGCTGTTGTTTAGGAGGCAAAGTTGTAATTTTATGCCTGTAATAACGGTCACTAAATGTCAGATGGGTCACGGTCAGTCTGATTGTCAGCGGCGGTGCGTTTTGTCACCATCAGCTGATAGGTTGTCACTCTCGTCTCTCTGATGTCATTACCTTCCTCTATTTATTCGCTTTCAATTACCACCCACTGCCCCCGGTCTCAGCTGCCACCCCTCTCTCACCTCCGACCCCAGCCCAAGGCCAAGGTTGGGAGGTTGTCGTCATGGCAACAATCCACTCCCAGCCCTTGGTCTGTGACAGCTGACCCCTAAGTTAAAAAGGAGGGTCGTAATTCGCTCCCCCACTGATTGCGGCTGAATGGCTTTTACGGCGAGCTGATGGGGAGGATCAACGGAAAGATGGACCGGCGGACAGATGGATGGAGCGAAACAAAAGGGAAGGCGGGCGACGTGTGCCACTCCAACGACCCATGCGCCCTCTCTTGTGCTCCTTCAGCGCGAGGGCTGTCGAGAACGAGGATGTAGATGCGATCAACTGAACACAGGTGGCTTTGCTTAACTAAACGGCGTCCAACTCGGAGAGGTCGCCACTCCAAAGTCAGCCACTCCATTGTTATTCAAACAAACGGACCAACTCCACGCATCGGGTTTAGCGGCGACACAAGCACACTTGAAAGCTGGAAAATTTGCTCAATGGGAGCAGAACAGTGACATATGAAAATTAAAGTGCAACTTCATTTAAGCACTGATGATGCGTACAGCATAATTTAGTTGCAGGTCCAAATTTTTAAAAATATTTTCCTCTCATTTAAAACAAAACGTTCTTTGACGCAAACTTGTTTGGAGACACATTTTTGATGGCTAAAATGCAGAGCAAAAAACTGTCTATTTAACCTTGTGTTGTTGTCTACGCATAAAAAAAAAAAGCCCAGTTACCTTCGGTCAACTAACTTTTAAATACTTTCTCTTCGACGCCTGAATGTTTGTTTTGTTAAAAACTGTGACCAGCCGAGCGTTGACAAGAGAAGGACTGATCTGACAAATCGTAGAACTGACATTTGAAATCAAGAGAACTCTTTCTTTTGACTGAATAGAAATAATTTGACCTTGGGTTGGATGTGATGGAGAATTTGCTAGTCAAAAGATAAATCCTCAACATTTGATAGGAGAAAATATTCTGCTGCTGCTGCCAGAGAATTTAAAGGAACCGTTGGCTGCCCTTTGACTTCGGCTACCCAAGGTCAAATATCCTTGAAAAAATCAATAAGGTTCTCTCTCTGACACATGAACATCGAAGGGATCAGTTGAAAACTGCAACCAATAGAGATGTGGCGTGAGACAAGGTGTGAGCTCGGCTAAATCGGAAATCTTGGGACCGATACCGTTTAAAATCAATAGCAGTCTTTCGTTGAGACGGAGCAGTAATCTAAGAAGATGATGGCTTGAAAATGGTGGGTGGGAGAATACTAAAAAGACCTTTGACCCAGCCATTTCAGCTAAAAAAAAAAAATCATTTAAAATCAATAAAGTAAAATAGAACAGTGACACGTGGACGTCTGAAAGCAAACGGTTGAGAAATGCTACCAACCTCTTGAAAAGAAACCGAAGCTAACAGAATCCAACCATGGCTCATTCCAAAATAATATGATCAACGACGAAAATAACAATTTCCAAACAACTCAAAATCAGCAGAGAATTATGATGATGCTGACAACATATGTCTACAGTTTCCACCAACCCGTTTTTAGCGGCAGGTACTGAATTTAATCAGTAATCAGAAAACCCCCGCCGATTCACTAGTCACCATTCGTCAGTAGGTGAGTTTTGTGCAAAACTAAAACTGGTCGCTGACAAACACACCTATTTGCACCCATCTGCTTAAAGTGCAAGTCAACCCACAAAATATCTTTATACGTTGTAAGTGTAAACACGGCATTCTTATTAACTCATTCACTCCCAGCCATTTTCACTGAAGCAACCCCCTTCGCTCCTGGCTGTTTTACTGGTTTTTGACTGATTTTGCAAGGCCGACAGAATATTAAGTAAGGAACCTACCAAAATAAAGATTAGAGTCTCTTCTTTCATCAAGAAATAAAATATATTTGTATCTGTTTCCGTTTTGCAGCAATTAGCATTAGAATAAAGCTCAGTTTCATCATTATTCACAAACCTGGCAAAAAGAGCTCGTTGCAACATAGCCCTGGCTGATCTCGTATACTCTCCTGCCACCTGTTGGCCGTTTTTTTGTAATAACTACCATTGCTTTAAGTGACCTCTTCAGGTCAGAGGCTGCATCAAACCCATCTGTATGCTCTAGCATAAAAAAGCACAAGGACCATGGCAATATTTAAAATAGAACATGTTCATACGTTTCCGGGTGCAAATGAGTTAATGTGTGCGTAAAGCAGCAAAATCCACCTGCTTTCTCAGACCACCAATCACGGCTCAGCTTTGGAAAACTGGTAAGCCGTGATTGGTTGTTACCTGACCCCTGAGCAACTATGATGTCATTTTTAGTCGATTGCAAGTGGCAAAATGGCCGCCCTTAGCATACTTCTCAACTGCGGTAGTTTTCATGTGTGAAGTGTTACATGAGCATAAACTGCCCAGAATTATTTACATTTCAACCGATACATTGATTCCAAAATCGATGTGTTGTCAATTTTGACATCATTGTGGGACTTTGATTTCCTGTTATTTGGATTAATGGCACATTAATAGCTCTTTTGACAGGAAATGGATAATGCCCTGTGGAGCTAACATTAGCTAGCAAGCTAGCAATTATGTTTTGCTAAATTACTCAAAGACAAACCAAGGTAACATCTTATACAAATGTGCCACCTGGAAGTAACCTGGCACGTTTACAAACATTAGGAATCATTTCGAACCAAATCTCTTATTTTGTATTGCCGGCATACCTTTTGGTAGGCCTCTTTGCTGTTCAGCGCAAGCTCCTGTTGAGTGGCATTGGAAGTGTAAATGGCCGAACGGTACCGAGTCCCGATGTCGGCGTGCTGCTTCATACCTGCGTACACGGACACACAATAGCGAGCATAAGTGGCACAATCACCGCGTACACATTCCCATTTGCATCTAAAAGCTTTCACAATTATGTCATCATCCCGCATCTTGAATTCACTCAGCCAAATGTATTTAGGAGATCACTTTCGGCGTCTGCGGCGTGCTGGTGTAGGTGGGTGCGTGTTCCTTTCCTTTGTCGTCCATGCGCGTCAACATTTTCATCAGCTTTACATCAGAGTGTTTTTGGAGGACCGAAGCAAAGTATGTGTGGATAAGGAGGCCAAAGAGCTGCTGCCACGACTTGCGTGCTCTTCACAAGCGACGTCACTGAGCAGCTTTGACGTCCGTGAAAGCCTCCGCGCTCTATTTCTTGCTTTTTATTCTCCTCCATATCATTCTTTTCTTCATGCGTCCTTACCGTCTATCTTCTTTGTTGTTGGGTATTGCAACACAGTAGCCGTGATATATTCACATATCCACACACTTTGGACGGAGGAATCGCAGCATTGGGATACTTTTTCCAATGGCATCACAATGACGTGCGCTTACAGGGGTCATACTTTTTGCTTAACCTGCTTGACTTCAAACTTGGACTGTACCAACAGGGGGAAAAAAAAAAGCTTTCCACATACTATATGATGGGGCATAACATTTTGCGTTCCAAAATTCCTTGGTTGCACCTATGTAACAGCCCACAACGTACAAGAAAGTCTTCTGGAGCCATATGCTGAACGGGAAGTCCACCATTTTGACTCTATTTGGGAATTGGGAGCCATTTTGGGCCTTTAATAGAGGTCATATATAAACAAACTCACCTTATAGAATTCATCCAATCAAACTTTGGTCGTTTCATCTAAAGATGTTTACGATGAAAATTTATTTCATCTGGTTTTGACTCGAAAACCCATTAAAACTAAAACTTTGCTCACACACAAGACTTGGCATTAATATTTTAAAAGGTTTTTGTCCCATGTACCACTAACCCCAACGTGCCAGTATCCCCATCGTGGACAGGATTGCGAAGGCCCTTTATTGCTGCTCGCAGCTCTAGTTCAGTTTGTTTTACAATAAACTAGTGCTGTCACTATCGAATATTTTTAGAATCGATTATTCTATTAATTATTTAATCGATTAATTGGATTCATTTTAATTTTGCATTTAAGCATTTTCCCTTGATTACTGTATATTAACCAGTAGTTGGTAGTTATTTTGTAAAAAAAACCCAACAACAGCGATTTACGTTGTATTATGTTACCGGTTTGATTATTGTTTTCTAAAGTAAAAACAAATGCTAGCAAATGTATTACTTTGATTAAACACAGAAGATAATCAGTCCTCTTTCATGAGAATTTACATAAATCAGTGAACAAAGACTGTTGATATGCTGAAATCAGAGGATTTGGACAATTAAAAAAAAAAAGGCTCCAAACGATTACTAGATTTTTAAAATAGTTGTCGATTAATTTGATAATCGATTACTCGATTAATTTTGACAACTCTACATTTAATGCAAGTACCAGCTTGAAGCACACATTTATGATCTTTTTAAAATATATCTGCTGCTTGTTGCGACGTTTGCTGACTCCATTTAGTCCTCATAACCTTCATTTTTGCCTGCAAATCAAGATGGAAAAAATTGGGGAAAAAGGAAAAAAGTGACTTAAAAAACCCGTAAGTTTGGTGGGCAACTCACTTGCCCACTCCAACAATAAAATCACTCTATATATCTAATGCACTGACACTCACATGCCATCCAACCTGGAACTGCGGCTTAAAAGGTACATATCTAACACACAGACACAACAATATGAATTTTCTATACATTTTATGGCAGCTATCGATTTTGTGTCTAAATGTGTTCACTAAGTGGCGGTGGGTCTAGAATGTGCCCCCCATGAGAAACCGGGATCAACTGTACTGCATTTTTACAGTTTGACTCTTTAACCTTTTTCTTGTGTGCTGCTACCATCAAAAGCAGAATTTAACAAGCCTGATTCAATTGTATTCAATCATCAGCGCGGTTACTCCCCAATCAAAGCAGCTCGTCGTTAGCTCCACCCACTCACAGCTCCAGCCTTGCTTTTGATTATTCCAACTCTCCAACCAATCCCCAAAGAATTGAGTCCTCAAAGAAACACAACGGCAACAAACACAAGCCCCCCCCTCAAAACAACTCAGCCATCTCTCATACGCTTTCTCCATTTTTAACAGCCCCCTTCGTTATTTTCTCCATCCGTCAAAGGCGGCAGTAATTATTAATGAGAGCCTCCCTGTTCCCTCTGCATTATGCATGAGAGAGCCTTGCTTCTTGAAAGCACGGGGTAATGGGGGGGTTGGACCGAAAGGGGGAGGGGCTCCCGGGGTCACACGTGCCCGCTCGCACAAACGGCGCCGCCACGCGGGGGTCGCTGACCTGCACCCCGTGAAAATATTAATTAACCCCCGCCGACAGAAGGAGCGGCGGTGCTGACAACAAGAGCGTTTCAAAAGTGGCCCCCTTTTAAACGGTTGACAGACAAACGGAATGGGGAATCAGACAGACGTCTTAAAGAGCACGCGCTCCTTGTTTGAACCTGCTGGGATTGGTAGCAGAAGCTCGGCAAGATGGTTCTCATTGTTTATCCTCATCCTTCACACTCTTCTCTTCAGAGGCTTTTTAATCTTTCGTAGTCCCACACCCCGCCTCTCGCTCATTTCCTGCCGACACTTTAAAGCGTGTGCGCGTTTGAACCAAAAAGAGCAGAGAGGGGAGGGGGGGGGGGGGGTGGATCAAGTACCGGGCCGCCTTGTTGATGCACTCGCAGGGTGCGTCTTTCTTCCGCAGCCTCCGCTGCTGCTTTGACCCTCTTTCATTCCACCCCCCCCTCCGATGTATTTTTACGTAACGAGCCTTCATCCGCTAACAAGTGCCGGAGCGGGGATTAGCCTCATCTCTCCACGTACTGTCCCTGCGGCCTCCTCCAGCCTCTGGATTTCCGAGAGGGCCATCCAGCGCTCGCACGGAAGTTGAACAAGAGAAGACTGCAAATGAGGCAAATTAAAAACACCAAGAGGGGCGCCTTGCGTAACGGCCGTCAAGACATGTTAAAGCCGGTACTGTTCAGTTGTTGGTTTTTTTTCCCATCGCGGGGATGCCGAAAGCTAGTTCACCTCGGTACCTACCACTTGCCTCCATATTTTAACCAAACGCATTCATCCATTTTTTATACCGCTTACCCTGAGCTGACTGAGTGAGGGATGGACGACGCTAGTATCACAGTATTTGCGCAGGGAACAAGTACTGTCAATAATAGTGGAATAAATGAGAGTAATTGACATCCCCTCAAAATGTTTTGTCTGATGCTTTGAGATCATCACATTCATTCTGTGAGCACTCAATGAATTGCATTTAACAGTTCCAGTTTCGCCCACCACCCCCCAAAAAACCCCACCAGAACATATTTTTAATGTGATTTTTAAATAAAGAAAATAGAAATAAAAAGCTGGCAGTTCAAAATTAAGAGGAGGTCACAACTGTAACAAATTAATGACATTTCAACTGCTTTTAATGGGGGGATATGACTTGCGATACCTGTTTTGAGTTACAAGCATGGTAGGGCATCTCTTTATTTGTTATGGTATGTGACAAGTTGGATCCCAAAGCAGGAAAAGAGCATACAGGATAATTAAATTACCAAAACGACCCAAACTCAACTTTAAATACAACTTGAAGGAACAACTTCAAAGTAAAACAGTAAAATCAAAATAAAATAACACATAAAAATAACAACAATTAAAAAACAAGAAATACAAATAAACACTGGCTGTCCCTGCTGTGTGTCTTGGCCTATTAGGGGCAGTGTGGTGCCATGCATGCATGGAGTACACAGCTTACATTAAGAAGAGTAGAAGAAGAAAGTTGCGATTGAATTTATCATAACTCATTTCGCAAAGATTACTAAGAATATATGCCTAAGAATTGTTATATTACCGGTCTGTATATGTTCCTACAGCATGTGTGTGAATATTTATTATTAGAAGGAAATCACTTCCTGACCTCAAAGCATATTTTCTATTAGCATGTCAATGGGATTTTACATTAACTGCTAGCATTAGCACTGACGGTGTTTTTAAAAACAAAATATGTGTTGTATTTATATACATACAATGTGTGTAATTATTTTAGTTGTGTGCTCCGTTTTAACGTAAACTCCAACTAAGGTGTCTATAAACAGCTTAAAAGCACACTGATGGAAGGCCGAAGTAAGGCCCCGTCCACACAAAAAAAGCCCGTTTCAATGTATCCGCACACGTTTCTTACCGTTTGGGCAGTTCGTCCACGCGGTGGCGCCGTTTTGGAGCTTGAAACCGATCATTTTTGGAACTGGGGTCCAGAGTGGAAAATTTTCTAAACGCTCACTATACGTTCAAATGTGGACACCATATGTGATACTCCTCCAGTTTGATGACATATGCGCAACATCCTTAGCTATTACAGCAAAATATTTTGCGTGAATTTGTTTTACTGGAATCACCCGCCATTGTCACTTCCAGAGGTGGCAACTCCAGGTCCAGAAAGTTAAAACCCTACCACAGTTTGGCTTTAGGCTCTGATGCTAGCTAGCTATTTAGGTAAACAAGCACCATGGGAGGTAGCTAGCTAGCACCAGAATCTAAAAACCCTGCCTGATGCTAGCTAACTAGCCATTGATGCAAGCTAGCTAGCTCCCTAGCAGGAAAACGAGCACCATGGGAACTAGCTAGGGAGCTAGCTAGCTATCACATATCATATAATATAATAATATCATATATTAAAGCGACAGGGCAGCCATTGTAATGCGAGAAACGTTTCTTGGGAGGAGTAATATGGCGGCCTCGCAGCTTCAAAAGTCTTGGCCTATCGGCTATTCGGATCACTGGTTCGTCGTCTTCGCTGGTTCTTCTTCTACGCTTTCCGTTAACTGCTACAGCGCTACTCCAGGCTTGGCATATACATAAATCACAGCCATTACACATCCTCAGCGTCTTCTTTTGGACACACGCATGTCTTGAAACGTTTCTGTGTGTACAAGATTCTTTCGAGGAACGTGTGAACAGGGCCTAAGCATGCAGAGCCCAACACTGGGAGCTGATTACCAATCACTCCCAGGTGTGCACCTCCAAGGCTGTGAGCTGATTGGCAATCGCTCCCAGGTGCGTGCCTACTTGCTCACTGTGCCCCCTTGAGTGAAACAAGAAAAAGCACATAACATGAAACCAAACTAAACATGCTGTATTCAAAACAATGCCAACGTTTACAAACACAGATCATGACAGTAGTGGGCAGGTTACAGTCAAAGGTTGCAAAAATTTTGCTCTGCTTTTGTCAACAGCCTCAGGCTTTTTGGGTGACATTCTAGACATTTATAGTAGCTAGATAATTGTCTAAATAACAAATCTAATGGTGGCCTAAGATTGCATGGTACTCGATAAATATATTTTTGGTGGAAATGGGTTAAAAATCTATTTGACCCATCTTACCCTGGGAGCCTAACCGAGGTATCCACTGGAAGTAGGACTTAAGAAATATATATATTTTTTTATTAACAAAAAGAGGCCTGATGGAAAAATCCAAGATGGATGTCACATTTTAGTGTGGTAACAAGAGTCACAAGGCCCTGCAAGGATCAATGCTTGTTGGAGCGGGACCAAATCCCAACAGTCTAATACTCAACGGCTGTGTTAACATAGCGTTCCGTTTGTTTTTTGTTTTGTTTTTATTTTCAAATCCACTTTTAGTATTGCTGATAGTTTATTTCATTCTGAACTACTTTTTGCAGGGGTTGCAAAACATGTACAGCAGTTCTAAGAGCGATACCTAGTTCTTTATTATTTCCCTTCTTTGTCGATTTCTTTGTTATGTTTCTTTTGACATAACCGTGCCAAGTATTTTTATGCTCTAAACTTTGATACACATTTTGGGGTGTTGTACAAGTATGTTCAAGTAAACCTCACACTGCTGATAACGTGCATTAGAGACGCATGCCCAAAAAAAGTGGTAACAAACACCTCTGTCTCAAAGTGGACAATAGGAATGTGTATATGATGAACAAAGAGATCGTACTAATTGGTAATTTGCATGTTCTTCTAAATGTGATTTAATCAAACTATTTTTTTCCACAATACAAACTGTATATCTACTTATGCTCGGCCTGATGTTGTAAACGTACACGTAGACATTCATTTTGGATTCTTTGATATTATCCTTGTGTGCTGCTCCTGTCCACTTTGCTGCTGTAAAACCGCAATTTCCCCGCTGAGGGACTAATAAAGGCTGGATCTATTCCACCACCATTTGCATGGTGCAATCCAAATAAATGATGGGGACAAATGGCCGATGACTGCAGCCTCCCTTCTGTTTTTTTGTTTGTTTGTTTCTTTTATGGTGGTGCGTTCGTGCTAGTAGGTTGTGGCGTGCCCTGCGGTCCAGCTACGGCTGTGTGTGCGTGCCAGCACAGCCCTCTCTCTCTCTCTCTCTCGCTCTTCTCTCTCAGCTGCTATTTTTGCCCTCGTCTTATGTAAGCCGCCACTGATGCGCTGGAGACAGAGGCAGAGTTTGGGATAGTGAGAGCATCCCCGGTGGATGCACACACACACACACAACACAAACACAAACACACTCATGCGCACTTGCACGTGCAGCCTCTCTTTAAGGGGAGCGAATGTGTGACAACATTCAGAGCCAAACAGTAACGTGATGCTCGGCTGGCGAAATGGCGTTGTGTGTGTGTGTGTGTGTGATGGGAGGACGAAGTGTACGAACACATCATAATCACTACTGTTGCTTGCGTGTATTTTCCACAACGGGGGGCTCTCAAACGTGACTTCATGGTTCTGGGCATGCTGTCAGAGCCCAGTGACCCTTTCGCTTTTTATTTTTAGCAACATCCAATCTCGCACGTTATTCTCGCTCTACTCAAATGAGTCCAAATAAGCACACAGACGCACACAGAAACGTGTTTTCCAAATAATTATAATAATAATAATAGTAATGAAGCACAACTCACGAAGCGTTACTCACAATATGATAACGTAAAGACCATGTCAACATCATGCTGAAACAATTATTCACTAATCAATATTTTAGAGGTACCTATGATACTTTTGCTGTACTATGTAACCGAAGAAGACTTTTTGTATATGAGGGTATTAATATTTTTGGAGGGGGGGTATGTAACATTCAGTATGATACCCACAAAGAAGATGCAGACGTACCTAAAAAAAATGTCATGTAAAAAAAGTTCATTTATTCCAGTATTTCAATTCAAAAAGTGAATCTTGAGTGTAGTTTGTGCCCCTGTGAGATGGACTTGCTAAGGTGATGCAAGACAATACAGTAGTTTGGGAGCGAGAAATAGATGGTATTAGACTGGCCAAGTCAGTCTCCAGACTCAAACCCGACAGAAGAGACGTGAAGGGACTAATCCACCAAAACAATCCATCCATCCATTTCTCCATCCATATTTTGATGTAAAATTAAAGAGACGATCCGATTCAATGAATAACATACATGGCTGTAGATACAAAAATAAAACGATTTTCAGACTTCTATTCGGCTACACGTCATCATTTGGGATTGAATGATCAAGGATGCAGAGGCGTATCTTCCGCTTAAATTTGCAATGTATTTTTACCTTATGCCACGATCCCTTCGTAATACAACTAGTTTTATGTTATGCACGTTGCCAATGACAGCTACGCAGCGCTAGAAATATCACTACAAATATCAGTTCACTTGTCCATGCCATGTTTGGATACTGAAAATAGTACATGAATACATTTTTCTACGAAAATGATGTGCCTAACTCAAACTGTGCGTAAACAGGGACGTTCGTAACTTGTGGTTCAACTTTATATTATACACTACAGGGAGTCCTCGCGTTACGGACGAGTTCTGTTCCTACGCTGGCGAAGTAACCCGATTTTTGACTTAAGTCGGATTTTACCTTTAAAGTGGATATTTACATGAAAATACTTTGTACAGAAATGTTCAAATATTTGCGCCACCCGGGAGATGCCGGAAACAATATTTTGTGTTTCCGCACGCACATTCATTGCTGACGGATGGCAAAGCGGAGCTAATGGAAACTTAAAGACGCAAATGCGACGCGCCTGATGGCGAGCCGACCTGCTCGATGGGCGGCAGTTGCTGGAGGTAACAACAACACAACTTTAAATTACTTTAAAATGGCGTGATTACTGTGGGAAATTAACAAAAAAGAAGGCATGGGCGCCGTATAGTCGAAATGCCGTAGGTCGCGTACGACACAACTCGAGGACTCCCTGTATTGCGTTTACAGTAAATGTCTCCAAACACTTCTAGGCTGTAAATATAGATTTAACTAATGTAAACTGTAAGATTAATTACTGTGGTTAGCTTGCACACTGGAAGGGACGCAAACCACCAGCATATTGCATATTGTTCGGAACATTATACAAGAACCCCCTGTACTGATATGATAAAACATAAAGATGAAATATTTTGTCCAGCAATTAATCAATCACACTGTATCTGGATTCTGGATTTTCAGCGCAATAATATAAAAATATATATCTGCGGTGGATACAATCCAATGTATTAATGTATTCCGATGGGATATAATTATCACTGGTTCTCGAGTTACCAAGGCCATTGATGTTTCAGTTTTATTCAAGGGCATAAAAATCACAGATGTACAGAGCCAAGTCTGCAAAAGCTGTAACAGTTATTGTTAATTTGCCCCCCCCCCCCCCCCCATTTTCTCATCAAAACACATGCTATCCTTACCTGTTTACTTTTTGCTGCAAGGTGCATAAATGGCGCTCTAATGAGATATTTTTTGTTGTTGTTGCTGTTTGTCTACATCCAAACAGACGTCTTTATAAGTTTAACATAATCAAAAGGACACGAAAAAGAGTGCACCCCCAACACACACACACACACACACACACACACACACGTGCCGGGCAATCTCCATAAATTACAGCCGTCAAGCGAGCGCCAGGGTGTAATAAGTGACACCTGGTAATGAGCACACCATGTGGGGGGTAGGGGGGCGGGGTGGCAAGGGTCAGGGTCAGAGTTCAAGGTGAGCTCCTGTGGGGGTTTTCTTTTTCTTTTTTCACAAGATGGGGGAAGAATCCCCTAAATTGAGGCAATGTGGTGACTCAGGGCGACAGGGGAGTACCCCCAAAAGGGAATTGGCGTGTGTCGCAGCCAGCTGGGATGAAGATATGATTATTGGGGAATATTCATGCTCATTTGTCCGGGACCAACGACCACCAGTATGACTTAGCAGATGGACTGATTGGCTTCTATTTTGGGGATTGGATCCCATTCTTGCCACAACAATAGCCAAGCCGCAATGTCGGTTTTGATGCATTTAATTTGGCAGTTGCAACACTTAGAATAAGTTCAAATGGATAACTCATAATTGCACACTTCCTTTAAATTCAAACATTAGAATTTGGATTTACACCAAATCGCGTTACTTACAATAAAAAAAAAATGAAGTAATATTTTTATATAAACGTGAAACATCTTTACTGGGATTTAAGCTTGCATGTAGCAATTTATTTAAAAAAAATGGTGCCGTTTTAAAACTATTGGGCAATGTTGTAAGACCTTTGAACAACAGCTTTAAGATTAATTACGGCCTTTAATTTGGAAATGTTTAAGCATCTGCGAACACTCTTATGATGCCCCCTTGGGCATAAGTCTAAAAGTTTCACTGGGGTTTATGAATTATTCACAAAGAACCTGGTCTTACGTTTTTTAATTTTAACCAAAATTCCTACAGGACACACAAAACCCTATCTAAGAAACTTATCAAGCAGATCATTTTGGGGAATCCAGAAGTGCTCTGGGAGAGGCCAGCACCAATTGTCATAGTGCGTTGAAATGAAATGCAGCATTGAAGTAGTTTTGACATTGGTGATATGACATGACACCTTCTTGTGATTGGCTCCGTTGGCTCCGTTTAAAATTAATTGTATTGCTGACTAGACGACATGTCTAATTAATTTTCGTTTCTGGCAATTCCAAAATGTTTACACAAGCTAAAAAAAACCTCTCTTACATTTTGCGCATTTTGCCAGAATAACTGCAGACGTGGCATTCAAAGACACAAAATCAACCATGGCAATTTGTCTCATCTATTTGAAACGTGCAAAATAAACATGCTAATCCTTCGTTCACCAAATTGGTCGATTGGCTTCCGCATATATTTGCGTGAGCAATCAAGTTTGCACCTGTGTAAACCTTACGTAAACCATTCCTTTGTTTTTGTACAAAAAATATTAGCCACAACTCAAAAGCGCGAAGAGCAAAAAAACTCCTCGTCTAATCACACCCGTATTGTTTTATTTATCGGCCTAAATGTTCATATATGTGCACAAACTATCAAAGATAAATAAGGGCGATGCACGTTCACTGACGCATCATCACTAAGTTAGATCATAAATAGTACATGTCCCCAAAAAAGAGGAAGGATGGAGGGAAGAAGAAGAAGGAAAAGAGACAAAGTGAAGGAGGGGGGGGGGGGGGCGGTAAAGGCCTTGGTTGTTGAGATGAACAGCGGCGGGTGTGGAGGAGGGGAGCCGAGGAAGGGCAGGGATGATGTTGGGGGGGGGGGGGGGGTGGGGGTGGATGAGGAGCTGGGAGGAGAGAGTGACTAAGAGATAAAAGAAGAGCGAGGGGATGCAAGAGTGTTTATGTGGTGAGCGGATGGCCTCAGGGAGCCGTCGACTCACTGCGCTGCTCTGCGGATGTGCTGACGGGCCGCACGTTCGCTCAGTCGCTTGCCTTGTGGGCCCGCCGCAAACAAGGAAAGGGGCAGGTGAGATGGGTGAGGATAGAAGCGAGGATAGGTTGCAATGGGAATGGAAGCATACGTAAAAAAAAAGAAAAGAAAAAAAAAGTGGAATTGGATCATGTTTGGTTGGGTTAGGGAATAATAAGCTGATTGTGGAGTTTAACGCAAAGGAGGGGGGGATGAGATATGTTGGAGCAGCTAGAAAAGACGTTCCATAGGGGAAAACAAAATCAAGGCCTTCCTATGAACTCTGAGCAATTAAAGTGGGAATAAGTTGGGAGCCTTGTGCATATTAGGCGTATCATCGTAAATATCAAACCGTGTTTCCTGCCTCCGCCGCCGTTGCACTTTGACACGCCGATGTCACTTTTGTGAGTTTGTCACCGTGCGCTCATGTGTGAGGTTGCATTATTGAAGAGTCGTCATAACACAAGACATAAGGGGGCTTTGAAATTTTTTTTGGGGGGGGGTGGTGTAAGTAGGATGTGGGCGAGGGGGGGGGGGTCGTCTTTATGCAACATCCCAGAGAAGCCGGCAGATTGTGACTAGTGTAGCTGAATATAGAAAGAGGGCACACGGCAAAGGCTGCTGGGAGTTTCTGATTGGCTGCTAATGTTGCTATCCGGGCCGGGATTGGTGGAGCCGACGCGAGCCCCGACATCACGTTGTCGGGACTAAACCCCTTTGAACTGAGGCAAAGCGGAGCGGCGCACATCTCGAAACAGGCGTAACATGCATCCATACGTGACAGACGCCGCCAACAAAGTGCGCAACGGTGGACCCCCCCCAACACATACACACACACTGCAGACCCCCCCCCAAAAAAATTCACAAACTCCTGTCTTTCTATATATAAGTGATGAACTTCCTCTACTCCGCCATTCTCTTCCGAGTGCATCACTGTAAGGTGGACGGAATAAATTGGAGCTTAAGCACGCGTGAAGGCACAGCCAGCGGGCCACATCACGCCACATTTGTCAAATCAGAGCAGTTTTTTTTTCTTTTTGGGCTGCACGTGAACTTCAAATCGGTGAAGGTGGGTGGCGGTGGGTCGGGCGGCTGTGGGGCCGCAACGGCACAGAGTTACGCTCGGAAAGTCAAAGAATATATAAAAATGTGTACTTATTTTGGAAGGTGTGCTTAACTGTGGCTTGGAGTGCGAAGACAACAAACGGTGCTGGGTCGTAAATAAAACATGAGATGAAGACAGGGCTGTGAGTCAGGGGAAACGCATGACTACTCGGCACGGCCCCCTTGGTGCGTCTTTGCCCACGGTGCTGACACACAACACGACCTAAAGCTCTAGTGTAGCTCCGCTGCTTTCGGATGACCTTGACGACCCCTTCGTCCCCCCCCCCCCCCCCGCCTTTTCATCCTCACTTTTGATGCGATGCGGCGCTTATGAATATCATTGACACCCACCAACTTCAAAATTTCTCATTGATATTAACTGTGAATCAATTGATAATCTGTATTTATTTTTTTGCGAAAAATCGTTATTGGCATTGGCCTAAAAACACAGTATATCAATTTCTACGACAATAAAAGCCTATTTTTTACTGAAAACATTTTGGTCAAACTGTATCAGCTTGAAGGCGTTCCATACTTGATGCGGTGCTGTATTTGGGTCATGCTGAATATATAAGTGCAATCATGACGGATGCAAAACATGACGGCATGAACTAAAGTAATGTCACTGAGTACATGCGATGTGTGTGTGTGTGTGTGTGTGTTTGCGTGTGTACGGTGGTGACAAGCAGGCCTATAAATCTTTGATTCGCTTCCTCCCAACTTGTCATACCCCCACCCCCTTTTCGCCTTTCCATTCCATGTGAGTGAGCAGAGTAGCTCTTTGCCTATCCTCTTGCTGCCTCCTCTTCCTCATCCAGCGCCCTCCTGGTGCATTAACGTTCTTACATCACCTCCTCCAGTGAGCAGGCCAAACAAGAGATTCACAAAGAGATGAAGAAATTCCGGAGTTTTCAACCAAATTTAAAAAGTCACACAATAACTTGCAATTAGTCCTTTTTCTTTCGTTTTTTTTTGTAACGGCACTACAAAAGAATACCAACAATGGCAAAAATGGAAATTAGATGAAAAAATCTGAACAGGAAATTTAATTATTGCCACAAAAGCAACACAATACAATACAGTTTTTTGCTTTGACTTGCAAAAATACACTATGTGTATTTCATGCAACCAAATAAATGTCAAAGGAAAGGCCCTCGTGGTTTAATGCTAACACTAATTAGCATCGACAGTATGTTGTGGTGATTTAACCTTTAGGCAATGGATTGAGCACAAATGTTTAAGGCAACATCATATTCTTTGTCCTTGCATAGAATGACTAATATTAGTGCCGTACTGATGAGCACACACATTCCAACAATTTTTGTTTGTTGCGGGGTGGCTGGAACAAATGAATGGCATTTCTAACGCTGCATTGCCCTAACTTTCAACTTTTTTTGCTCTCTTTTTGCTGCCCAAATTTAAATCATTAGCAAGCTTCAGATACCAAAATGAAAAGACTCACAGCGAGCGCCCCGCAAATCCGACTTCACATTTCTCCTTTTATTATGTTGTATTATTCGGTTTTACAATACAGTGTTGTTTTTATTTATTAAAAAAACAATTAACAAAAACCTTTGGTAGGTTTCTGGTGACTGGAATAGATTCAAGGCAATTTCAGTTCATTTCAATGGACATAATCTTGGTCGCAGAATGAATATATATAGATATATATATTTTTTTTTAAATAGTGACTCACGATTTGGGAACTTATAGCGTACACAAGAAACAGACTCCCAAAATGCGGATATATTTTGGGTTGGCATGTCTCTCCATGGATGGCTGGATGTCAGACACATTAACACTGTCCGCCATTGACTTCCACCCTTGAGACCTCCCCCCACCACGACGTACACGTCTGGGCAGCATCCTTCTGCTCCAATACACCCTTCTCGTGTCCCCTTCGGGATGCCTCCAGTTTGCTGTGCGACGTTTTTTTTTTGGAGGGGCATGCGTGCAAGCGCAACTACCTTGTGTCGGATCGTGGTTCTCCCAGAAGAGTTGCAGCAGCTCCGCCAGGCTTATCTCTTTGGGAGAGAAGACCACCCTCACCACTTCAGTGTGTCCAGTAAGACCTGCAGGACAGGACACGAAATTAGAGCTGTAACTAACAATTATTTTAATAGTCGATTAACCTGTCAATTATTTGGGTGATTCATTAATGAATCAGAAAAAAACTAAACAATTTCAATTAATAATTAACTTCCTTATATTCAAAAACAGGACTTCACATTGACAATGCAAAAAATAATGCTCAAATTAATTATGATTCAGGTTGATCCGTAACATGCCAGAAAATAGGCAAACATTTTGATAATTGTTTTCCAAAGTCAAAGCAAATGTCTGCAAATGTTTTATTTTGATTCAACACAAAGATAATGTATCTACTTTAATGGAGGACTATAGGAGTCTGAGCAGATTTATTGTTGAGGCTGAGAATTTTTACAATTTTAAATTAATCAAACCAGGACTCTAAATGATTAATCAGTTATGAAAATAACTGTTGATTAATTTGCAAATCGATTAGTTGTCAAGTAATCAAATAATTGTTGCACTTCTAAATGTGTGGTATGACCAACACAACACACAGCACACACTAGGTGCGTTTCCATTACCCCCAGTTTTGAGCGAAAGGCAAATTGCGCAAAAGCAAGCTGGTAATGGAAACACATGATTTTCAAAAAATATCGGCAAAAAGTTTTTACGCTCTCATGAGGTGGTTTTTGAGACATGTCGAAATAGAAGTACTTCGCAAAAGTGTAATGGAAACACTTTTCCCCTGTAGTAATGTGACACCCGCCCGGTCGCGGAGGAAAGGAAGTAGGAAGTACGGGGGACGCGCTTTCGTGTCAGAGCTGCCTCTTGAAGGGATAACAAGTCTTTTTAAGGACAACGCGATTTAGCTATAGAGCCAATATGCTGCCGTTCAGTGCACGTTCCATATCGTTGCATGAGAAATGGCCGTTACCCCGGGCAACAAGCAAACGAGCGACATACGGCACACGTCCTCGTTGAAATCCATCCGTCCGCACCATAACACAAGTTAGAAGCGCACACTCGCAACACTAACACCAAATGCCCGAACCCGCCCGATGAGGGGAGAGAGATGTTTTTAAAGTAATCTTAACAACGTCCGCGTTCCGTAAACATCATGAGCACCTCCTACAGAACTGCGAGATCTTGCGAGACGGGACATTACGAGAATTGCGCCTCAGAAGCGAAACGCTCACCAATGGAAACACCGACAAGTCAAAATTGTACTTTATCGAAATGGTACAATATCGTTTTGATTTTTGCGAAAAACTGTAATGGAAACGCAGCTACTGATATCTTCACTGCCAATCGCATTTGCCATGGTTTCCCCTAGTGCTTTATAGGTCTGGCAAACCGCCCGGCCTATTTTGTGCCCCCGCCAGGATAAGCATCAACAAATGACAAATTTGATTTGTTGGATGTCTGTCTTCGTCCGCACCAGCGACAAATAAGATTGAGCACATGTCGTGTGTCCTTAGCAGATTAAGACTAAACAAAAAAACAACACTTTTAACACACCATTGACCACAGGATGATCGCTCAGGACAATCCGATAATAGAGTCTTGAATTTGATCTCTTAACAGGCCTTTGAGCAGAAGGGTGAGGGAAGGCTGAAATTTGTCGGCATATGTCACCCCACACCACGGGCTAGTTCACAGGAAAAAAAAAATCAGATATATCCAATTGGGCCTTTTCTGACAGTGATCCGAAGAGGGGGTAAAAATGTCATTCTTTACACCTCACATCACAGGATAATCGCTCAAGATCATTTTAGAAACAAACAATAATCAGACCTTTCGCTATGCAATAATAGCTGAAAATCAAGACCTTTGAATTTGATCGGAATGGTAGTG
The DNA here is from genome assembly GCF_054856555.1 of Leptonotus elevatus. Taxonomy (NCBI): domain Eukaryota; kingdom Metazoa; phylum Chordata; class Actinopteri; order Syngnathiformes; family Syngnathidae; genus Leptonotus; species Leptonotus elevatus. Next base: position 6,986,732 of record NC_141252.1, read on the forward strand.
AAAGGCTCAAATTTGATTGTTGGTATATGTGCACTCCGCTGGTAAAATGTACAACTACATTACATCCAAAGCAGCAGGCGGATACTGCCAACATTTGACTTTTTGTCACCAACATCTCTTTTCAACATGGTCTCATCCGGTTGTTTTGATCGGCCGTGTGTGATCGCTGCATTCACACCTGTCCAAACAAACTATACCGAGGGGCTAAATGAAGCGTTCAATCCGAGCCAACTGTACAAGGCAGGTGCGAAAAACGCCTTGAGGGAGCCATGCGTCGGGACGGATGCCGCAGTGACTTTGACAAAGTATCCTGTCCTTTCAACCAGCGGTCAAAACTTTTTTTTATTCGCCTTCAAACTATCGAACAGTCTTTACCTGCTTGCTTCTTTTTTGCTGCAACTCTGTAGGAGCTGTGAGCGCAAACGTGGTCTCAATCTTAATTCATATTCTTAACGCGCACTCAACTGTACTCAGTTTTGTGCAAGTTACTTTCAAAATATGACAACACGAGACTGAGATTTGAATGGTTGTGATTATTATAACTAATTATAATAATAATCATGGCAACGTTGAGGCCCTCAGAAAGGTGACTTATTCAGCCGACTTCCAACTGGGGCTCAGATGGGCCAATTCCGTAACTACGAGCCGTTGGAATTGATCTGAGCAGTGTCGGTCGGCACTCAAGTCTGGACTCTTGGACTTCTTGGCATTTGACTCAGACTTGTCTCGGACACCATCATCGACCGGACCGAGTCAAACTATGTTTTTATTTCTGAAAATTCATGTTCTCCCCAAAAAATCTTGAAATTAAGTTTTTCAGATTGTCAAAATCTATGGCGGGAACCATGGCTACCTGGCAGCAAGCTATCTGATTGGTTAACCTGACCACGAGCGCCAAAGCACGCAGTCTTTTTCTTTCAGTCATGTCAATTTGGTTTTATCAACCATCCAGAATTGGCATTAGTCATGTCTTAAAAAAACAACAACACCGTGAGGCAACCTGCAGCTTCTGTAAGAAGACAATTTCAAAACACACAGCACCACTTTTAACTTTGTTTCGAGACTTGCAGAGGCACCACGAAAAGAGGTAAGCTGCCGCCTACCGCTATTCCTTGTTTAAGAGGCAAGGTACGCGTTTTCACGTTTTTGTATTTATATTAGGGAGCAAAAACAACATGGCTCCCATTTCATAATGGAATTTCTCTAATTTTGTGGTTGAGAAAATATTTTTCTAGCTTAATGTTTACTCTTGATCTCATCTGAACTTGGACCTTTGTGACTCTGAACTTCATGTCTCGAACTGGACTTGGACTCTCACTTTTGTGATTTGGACTTGACTTTGATTCAGACCTTTGCAACACGGGCTTGACTCGGACCATTGTGACTCGGACTTGACTTGGACTCGCACTTTGTGGACTGACTTGACGGAGAATCTGATCTTTTTGTCTCAGACTTGGCTTGGACTCGATAAATAGAGACTTGACTACAGTCCTGCTTCAAACCAAGATCTTGTGGTTTAATTTCCAGCATGGGTTCTTTTAGGTATGTCCTGTTATGATCGGGAAACTGAAACTGACTGAACAGAAAACCATTTCAAGAAATGAAATTAATTATAGACATGTCCACCTAATTTTGTGTTGATCTGTAATATTGTTGAAATTATTGTCTTGTCGAAGACCACAAAGATTCCAACGGGGCCTTGCACTGCCTGATATTCAGGCCCCGAATAAGTAGTTCCATGCCTACGATGTAACCTCTTTTGTCACATTACCACGTCGCATTACCACTTTCCAGTCTGCCCTTTAATCCTTATTTAGCTTACTTGGCTTCCATCAGTCCTGTCTGTCTCTTTGACCGTTCTGACCCTGTTGTGTTGACAACTCTTCACCGCGATGCCGTAGCCGACGTTCCGCTCCGTCACGGTCACTGGAGCGACGCCTGCACCTTCTCTTCTAGCCATTTCTTTCTTTGGATGTTCTTTCCCGTCAGAAAGTTTATTCCCGCCCTCCCCCCTCAAGCTCTAGCTGTCATCCGGCTCCATCCTATAGCTGATGCAGAATCCCTTGAAGGGCTTTCGCTCAGAATGTCTGCCAGCCAAAGCCCAAAGCGTCCTTCGTCCTTTCCGTGTCCGATCCTGCTTTGCCCGCCATCGGTGCGCCACATTCGTTCTCTAAGCGCCTTTTTCGGAATGCACGAGGAGTTCATAATTGAAGCGCACCAAACAGAGCCAGACATCTTCATTTGAATTATATATCAATGCCCTACATGGATCTATTAGAATGTTGATGAGGAAACACACACACACACGCGCAGGTAACTGGGATGTTTGAGTGCGTTGAGATTTAAGCGCATGCCAAATCACAGTCTCGGGAAAGGAGCCCACTGATGGCGCTTCATCTGCGGTAACCTCTGCTGAGAAACGCCGCAGTACAGCGCAGAACGCAGCCCAATCCGTACAAGTAGGTCATGGGTGGGTGGGGATGGAAGAAGGAGGAGGTGGGTGGGGGAGGAATTGGTATATGCAGCCCATCTGGAGCAGTGCATTTTCAGTTTGCCTGCAGATGAAGGCAAGGCAGAGACGGCGCGAGCGTTATAATGAGTCCAACTGTGGTACTTTTTCCGGTGCATCATACCCATAAACGCATCAAAAAGCAGTGAGGCGTCTCACCAGTGCACTCCTAAAAAAAGAATTGAGCTTAAAATTAATCAGTAGCAAAACGTCAAGGGTTAACTGCAATACCTGAGCAGACCTCTTCGTAGGTGGGGTTGGGTGTAAAGCCGCCGGCAAAGCCCACCTGGGTGGAGAAGACCCCGGAAACTCTCCAGAAAAGCCTCTCGGCGCCTCAGAAACAACCCGTACCTGCACATAAACATCACTATTGCTGAGACGCCATTCAATCTGGAGGGCGATTATTGACTGTGATTGAACCATTTACCAAACATGATCATCCCCATGCCGTCTGGAAAAGGCTCCACGGTGGTGTTCTGGTTGACTGCATGTTTGTCTGTGTTGGAAAACGATTGGTGAGCAATTAAACTTATTTGTTGCCTTAAGACTTGCTTATTTTCATCTGTGATTCTGTGACGTCGGTAATAATGAGATACAACTTGACTTGGACTTGAACTACCTGATTTCAAAATTCTTGCCTGTTTATTTTGGAAAAGCTGCATTTTTCAAGGTAGTGTGCCATTCATTTAGGTCTTAGAAGTTATTTTTGTGCAGTGCGAGCGAAACTGACAACCCAACAGTAGGCTATGATGTGGGCTGTAGAGGCCACCTTCTGAAGCAAGTTTCATGAAGGTCGCGCCAAAGATGATTACCTTTAGATTCAAGGATTATGTTTTTGAAAAAAAGAATGGCAACACGAAGGATTTGGAACTCAAGATAAGTGACACAACCAACCACTATGACATCTGACACTATTAAACAGGACACAAAGCTAAAGCCAATTATTACAAAAGATTCCCCCAACTGAAGCTGCATTGTAGGAAGCTTACCCCAAAACAAGGACTTTTTTGTAGCATATTACCAATCTTTGGCTTGAAGGACTTTTGCCTTAATAGAGAGTTCCCGGAAAAAAGTTTAAGGACAAAAGATATGTTCACAAACCTTTAAAGTGGGGTCTTGAGTGCTGAATATAATTAGCTAAAGAACTAAAAGTTCCTGAAAATAGAGTTCAAGTGATCATGACGATTTGTTTGTACATATCAATTAGTGATGAAATTGTATGAATGAATGAATGAATGAATGAATGAATGAATAAGAGTGCCATGAAAGGTGGCACGGGGCTGGCACTTAAACCTCTAATGGTGCTACATGGAATTAACACGCTAAAAAGGAAGTCAGCGTGTGCAAAGTAGGAGCGCATGTGATGTCGGCGCAGCCCACAGATGTGCGAGGGGGATTAGACTTCGCTAAGAAGACTGAGGTGACTTAGCGTGCAAATCTCTGCTAAGCAAGGCTGGTTGGTACAGCAACCACTAATATTAGTCCACAGATAAACAGGCCAATGGGTACACTAAGAGCTTAGGCACACACCAATAATGGATGCTTGCTCTGAGGTCAACGTCAGATAGCTCTCGAACTGCTTAGAGAGATGTGATTTGTGACAATGACCTGAATACAAAGTTGAATCGGAAAGACAAAATAGTTCATTTCCTGGATGTTTTCATCCTGTAAAAGCAGGCCAAAGACCGGTGCTTACCTGGACTACGTTTGAGATGAAGGGATTACTCTAAGCTTAACAATTCATTTTTTTTGTCCAGTGCAACAGTCTCCAAAGAAGACTGAAAAATTCGGACACCAGTCTGTCTCATGATACACTTTTTTTTTTCCTCAAAGGGCAATGCATCATGATGGAGCCTGAAGCCTTCGCTTCAAGGAGTCCTTTTACCCATCAGAGCTGTTTTTTTTAAACGCTATTTTATTTTGTACACAGAGCATAAAACCCAGGAAGGTGGAATATTGCCGCCACTACTGTGATGTCACAACCATATCCTGGCATTCCAGCATTCCATTTGTCTAGCAATCGGATAAAATCTTTACAAGGTCATCTATGAAGGCCCCCTGGAAATGGCCGAATGGCCCAAAATGGCAGCATTTAATCAAAATGGCAGACTTGTTGTGTCTTTTCAGGCATGGGTGCTTGAGACTTTATTGTGCGTCTACTCCTGACAGACATGTTTACAGTGGTTCTCAACTGCCTGTCGTCAATCTGGGACCCGCATTTTCCTACTGTCACTAAGTCACGACCCACTTTTATTTACGCCAAGAACAATAAAGAAAATCTATTGTTAAAAAATTTACTTGGAAAGTATGCATATTATTATCCTATACTATTACACTGGCGAGCCACAATGGCAGGTGAATGGCTGTGTCTCAGCGGAGGTGACAAGCACAAGTAGTTATCACCAAGCGCCTCTAAGTAGCCAAGTAGCATATCGTATTTCACCCGAGTTGACACTACATTTTCCTACTACCAAATATTGACATGGTGTGTGAAATCTAAAGTAAGTAGTGCTAACCACCTGCAAAAGTATACGTTCAAGACTTTTAAAAGACAACAAGCATAAGAAATTCTTAAAGTGTCACCAACGGCCCTGAGGCAGTCCTCCCTCTGTCTGTACAGCAGCACTGCCAGGGTAGGAGAGTGCTCTGTCAGCTGCAACCAAGCAGCAAGTGCATTTGTTAATGTGCTTGCCTTTTCAGTCACAAAGTAAAATATTTATAGATGGTAGAGAACAGAAGAAATTCTCCCCCTATTACAACTGCATTTTGGCCAAACGTGATACGTGTGCTAAATATGCCGAAAAAGTGAGCTAGAGAACAATGAGGGAGACAAGTGTGGTGTTGGAAGTGGAGGAGGACGACGACAAGTGGGAAGAGGACAGATCGGCCTGACAAAGCAACAAAGAGACTAAATGGGTATTGGCTAAGAAGACGCATGAGTTGTTGTTAAACGTCTGTAAATTGAGATAATGATTGGTAACCTTTTTTTCCCCCTGATGAGAAAAAGGGGGTGAGTTTCATTTGTTCAAAGAGATGACGCACAATGTACAGTATTGTAGAGTTGGGGCTCGTTTTTGGTGAAATACTGTAAATGTTTGGTCACGCAGAACATGCACTGTATTGTTGTTGTGATCGTCTGGGTTTTCAGAAATTCACTGTACAAACCCCTCACTTTACAGGAAAATCCCCCCAAAACAGCATGTTGGTTACACAATTGTTTCACTGCCCCAATATTATATTATTTGTGCATAGTGACTTCCAGAAAAACGACTTACATTTTTATTAATAGATATATTTAAATGAAAATATTAAATTGGCCAAATTTGGACATACAGATATGAGGTAAGTGTATGTACCTCCTGTATTTCATATGGAAACAGGTCTGTTTGTAAAAATACAAGTGGGCAGGGAAACCTTAAAAAAAAAATTGAGATCCCTCTATGGTATAGCTCATTTAACTGAAAAATGTGTCTGTGACACAATTCCCCTCCAGTCCTCTAGGTGGCAGTGATGCCAATTAGGAAACCAACAACAACATACCGCACAACACACAAGCTTTTGAGTAACCAACCAACACAACCATTTGCTTTCCGCTTTTTGTTCATGGTGAAGGTGGCAAGCAAACAAATACCTAAACAACAAGAGGAAAAGTGATGATGTGAGAAAATGCTACCAAACAGTGCCGTCTGCAAGCCGCCCTGTTCTCGCCTCTGTCAGCTGCTCACCATCTTCACTTGGCTTTCCCATCATGCCTTATGCTCTTCTACCCAACACAAGCACACAATCTGATTGTTTCTACACCAGCCTTTGCTGTGGGTGTGTTCCCTCCTCCCCGAAAAAAGCAGCTGGCTGAGGTCCAGGCTGTGCCAGGCTTCCACCATCAAACCCCCCCACAAACTTCCCTCCTCCCAAACCATCCACAAACCCTCAACAAGTTTGCCTAACACAAAAAGACATTTAAAAAAAACAAGCTTGAGAAATTCTCGGAAAGGAGTTTTTATAACTTGCAATTGGAAATTGTTCTCAAGGATAACCAACACCCGTGGGACTCGCAGGTCATCTTTTGTTGCCATTACACAGGCATTTGTGCCGAAACAAAACATCAGCTGGTGAGCGGCGGTCCAGGGCGAAACAATCAGTGGTATCGTTCTTGTGAGAGTAAAATAAAGTCCAGTTTGACTAGTTTTAGTGGGCATTTTGGCCTTTATTAGCCTCCGGTTTTACCTGTGGCCCTCGTCCTCACCAAAAATGTGAAGTCCAGACAGCGAATCATGGAAAGAACGCTGTCTCTGGATGCCAAAACCTGTGACGGCAAGGTCGATTTCCAGGCTGCTCGTTTTGTTCCCTTCCAAAAAAAAAAATCCATTCCCTCTTTGCTCTTCCTCTTCCCCTCCCTCTCACTACTCCTCTTCCCAGCTTCACACAGGTTGGCAGCAAGCTAGGCACGAGTCGTCGGAGAAGGCTGAAGCTTTATACTGGTGCCAACTACCCTCTGCTGTATGGGAGGATGGGAAGGGGTGAGGAGGAGTAGGGGTAACAGGGGAGGGGAAGCAAGGCTGGTGGGGAGGTGGTCCAAGAATGGTAACAGCCAAATGAACAAAACAATGACGCTGTGGTTCGCTGTTGCGGCTCATTCGTCAAACTTCAGGTCTTGTGAAGTTTTTTATTACTTTGACAGAGAAGACCTGTCCGCTGTCCATAAGTTCCATAAGTAGAGTTGCATTATATGTGGTCCAAGGCGTGCCACAATAAATCATGCGCAGTGAGCTACATACCGTAGCCTATTAAATGGGACAGGACGGAATTGGCAAATTTTTGGGGAAAGTTAGTTCTCAGAGAATACCTGGTGAAAGTTCCGAGGACAGCCTAGACCCAGTGACTCTGGAAGATCACCATGAAAGGATTCTCCCTTGCACCCTGTGGTCAGCATGTAGCAGCACAGCAACATGGAGATATGTTGGAGGTGCAGGCAGGCCATGAACATGAGACGAGTCCAAAAAGGTTATGACACCCCATGTAAAAAAAAAAGGTACTTTTTCCGTCCCACACCTCTGGAAGAGTGGGTAGGAATCCTGAAGACCTGAATCCAAGTTGTCAGCACCTCGGTTAAGGGATCTGGCTGGGATTTGTGGCAAACCAGAGCAAGTCGAGAAACCCCATACAAGAAAACTCCTCAGTAAAAGGCCCACAAGAATCAGGGTGTGTTCTATACCTTGACGGCCAAATCAGTAATTATTGACAACCAACCCCAAGGTTCCTCCTCTAGCAAGATGGTGGCGCATTCAGTTCAATCCAAATCCAAATCTAAGATGAGTACGAAAGATGATGATGGGGCAGATTGACCTGGTTGCTGGAGTGATCATCTCTCTCTCTGTGACCATTTCAAAGAATCGTTGCGCCAGATAGATTCGCAAGATACTGATAATGCTGCATCCTCAGTAGTAGAAGAGTGAGATATTAAAGCGCCTATGAGCACCTTTGCGGTAAAATAGCACAATACAAATGGTCAAAAGGTCAGCAATAAATGAGAGGCCTTGTGGCATTAGATACATGCCCTTCTACATTGGGATTTAAACTCCACTAATATCCTGTAGTAACATTTAATGGGGGCAAGTTCACCTCAAAACCAAGTGGCAAAAACCTGAAGGACATTATAGGGACAAATTGATAATCAAGGGACCCTTTCAAATTAAACTTTGTCACGCTAAGACATTTTGCCCCAGGGTTTCAGTTACAGTACGTCTTCAAAGGACTGGATGAGAATCCTTACCTTAAACACAGCAGATACCTGTGGAGTGAGCTTGAAAAGAGACTGTGAGGAAGGTCCAACATTGTGACCTCGGAGAAAGAAAAAAAACGTTCTAAAAGAGATAGAAGAGATTCTAAGAGACTTTCTATAAGAGATAGCTTTACGATCAAAATATGATTCTATTCCAGGACTTTTGTTAACCTGTGCGACTTTAGAACTTATTATAGGATTTAAAGAAAGTCATGGTTTGTTCAAGTTTGCAACAATTGCTTAAACGTGTTTTTAATGTTTTTTCTTCTCGCAAGGAACGTTTTAAAATCTTTGCAAACCTTGAACAAAACCCTAATGGGAGCACATTCACTATTCATTACCGTCACCAGCAATGGGATACAGGCTTAAAATACAAACTATAACGGTCCGAAAGCATTATAATAACAAACACCTTTGAAATTTTTGCCGACAAGCCAATCTCGACCATGTTTTTCATGTATTGTTTGTTGATTAAGTTCCTAAAACACATTCTGGAAATGCACCATGAATCTGCTTTGAAGAGTTATGATGAAGCATGAAGCTGTGAGATTGATATTGGTCAGCTTGAACCTCACCGCCCCAGCAATCCTGTTTGGAAGAAATATTGGCAGTCTAACTCGCGCTGGCTGAAAATAATAGCTGGTGTGCCCCTACCATGTAGCAATCTGCCACTGGATCGTTCGCGCCAAGGTCAGCGTGTACATTACAAAGACAGTAGAGAGGCAAGGAAGGGAGGGGGAGAACAAGGAGCACCTTCAATAGAAGGGGTGTTTATTTTAAAGATGGGTGATGGGCATGTACAGAAAGCTATAATTGACCACGCTTGCAAACATGCACTTCCACAACTCCCACTAGGGTCACACTCGAGCAAACTAAGCTGCGCCTCAAATCGCCCCTGCCGTGAAAATAAGGTGGAACAGATTTGTGCCACGCGGAGTCTCCGAGCTGCTTGGACAGACGGAGCAGGAACTTATGACGGGGCGGAGCCTTCATGCGCGTAATGCCCAGATGGGCCCTCTGGACCCTTCGTCCCATGATGCACTTTGGCAAGAAGAAAGATAGGTGATGACAAGGAGCATCAGAGTCAAACATAATACGCCATGTTTGCTCTAATAATATTGCAAATAACTTTCCAGTATATATTGTTAAGAATTGGACAAAATATCCATAGCAATGTATTGTATTGCAGAACAGTACAGAATGTCAAATATTTATATTATACTATAGCTGTGTACAGGGGTCCTAGGATTCCGACAACTGTTCTGATGTAATCTGAGTTTTTAAGTAAAAAAAACCCACAACTTTTTGACCATCAATCCTAAACAATCTAATGGAAAAAAAAAAGTAGGCCTACTACGGTAACGGTAACCAGAATATTTCACTTGTTTCGTTTATCTTAAAAAAAAAAAAAAAGTCTTAATGAGCAATTATAACTATATCAGATTAGATTGCTATATATTTTCTTAGTGGTTATAAATTATAATTAAAATAAGGAATAATATAATTATTTGGTGTTGGTAAGGGTCTGGCGGATTTAATAAACCAATATTAGTCATTTCAAAATCGGAGTAGAGTGTCTGATCATGTTATGTTGCCAAAGTTGAGGCGCAACAAAGTCCACCACCACTACCTCACCTTGACATGACATTAATTACCTGCGACAGCCATTTTCTCCTGTCGTCCGGCCAGGGCGCGCTCCCTGCTTGGCATGCGAGTCTTATCTGACATGTTCTCAAGCCTCAGCGGACACCAATGCAAACGTAGTTAAGCTGGCAGAGAGAAGGAAAGGAGAGACAAATGGCTAAGTGTGGCACACTTGCAAGCCACCACAGCACGAGGGTGAGGAGGAGGGCGTCAGGGGTGGGGGTGGGAGGGCGGTGGAAACCGCCACGGATATGAATATTCATGGCGCGTGGGCTACGCCGTGCAACGCATAATAACTAGTCAAGGGGTTAATATGACTCTGGCACAAAAGCCTACGCCACACTGCGTGCGAGAATGAAATTAAATTTAAATAAATATTGGTGGTGGCGTGCATGCAAATGAGCTTGTGCCATTCGACGGCGCTAAGAGGCCTCTTCGCAGGTTGGAGCGCGGCCTGCTGCTGTGGCTTTTTTTGTTGTTGCCATTTCAGAGGCATTAATCCGGAAAGGGGAATAATAGCTTGTTAAAGCGCATGCAAAATAAATGGCGGCGGGATTCCAAATAATGCAAATACAGTAAATCGTCTGTAAACAAGGCATTTAGCTGGTTATGTTTAATTCACTGTAGCATTGCTATGATGCGGACCGACGGCCATATTAAAACCTGTAACCATCCCATCGGAGATAGCGACATTGATGTCACTTTGTACCATTTTAAAACTGCATGTTGCTTTCATTCAACAATTCATTCATTTGCTTGAAGACATGATTATTAATACCAGATGCTAGTTATGGATGGTTGGGACTCTACCATTTGCATTGTTTGTCAGGGGAACGGGTTTTTGGAGCCTATTGATTATATTAATTACTGGATAATTGTACATCAATATTAAGATAATAATAATAATAATGATTATTATTATCAAAGTGTTTTTTATTTGCTCACTTGTTTTCAAGAACAAATGGGTTAGAATTATTGTGTTATAGTGTTTTGTTAGCAGGCAACTTTCTGATTGCTGGATAATGACGCGAGATGATGAAGGGCAGATGGACAGGACTGTATTCTTGGGTGAGGGTATAGGATGAGCGGGTCTTAAGTAACAACAACAATTGTGAGAAAAAATGGCTAAAGGGAGAGTTTGTAGTTTTAAAACTTGGACCAAGATTTGAATGAGGCCTCCACGACTTGATGGGACGTGACTGGACTGGATGCCATGACTAGACGGTACGTGAGTAGGCTGGCCGCCAGGACTGGATGACTTGGCAGTGACGCGGGCGACTTGACAGAGACGTGTGCGACTTGACAGAGAAGAGGACGACTTGACTGAGTGTGGCACACTAACTGAGACGAAGACAACATAACTGAGACGAAGACAACATAACTGAGACGAGGACGACCTGACTGAGACGTGGACGACTTGACCGAGACGAGGACGACTTGACCGAGATGTGGACGACTTGACCGAGACGAGGACGAATTGACCGAGATGTGGACGACTTGACTGTGATGTGGACGACTTGACTGAGATGTGGACGACTTGACTGTGACGAGGGCTTAGCTTGATGCGACACATAACGTCGACAATAATCCCACACTGACTAGACAAACACAACAGACTAAATACACCAACACTAATGAGAACCTGGAGAATCACAATTGGCTGAGGGCACTGATTGGTCACACACACACACACACACTGACTGGTAAGGGAAGAACTACACAGGTAGACGTGGTTAGACATAACGAGACGAGGGGAAAGGCAAGGAACACAAAACAAAACACTAAACACTCGGACAACAAAGAACATGAACACGCAAAATCATACAAAATCCCAACCCCACAGAACCGAAACGTGACAAAATATGTTTTAAGTCTTATATATTAGGAATGCACAATCAATTAAAAATAAAGAGGTTCAGCTGCCCTATAAGTGTGCCAGCGAGTGCGCGGCAAATGATTGGCACCTCATCAGTCACGTCTTCTGTCTCTGATTAGTTGATTTTCTTTGGGCACGGTGGTTTTTTAAAAGGCTTATTAGAGGCACAAGATGAGCCCAGATTGAGCAGATTTTCTCCACAAACATTTTTACTAATATACTATTTACTTGTATATATTTTAACAAATATGACAAGTGTTTTCTTTTTTTGAAAGCTGCAACATGCCTGTTTAAGGGCCTAATAGCATAGTCATTTAACACATTGTCACTATGTCAATAAAAATACCAATGTGCTTGCTAATAAAAAAAAGAAAAATGTTTTATTGCTTAATTTTAATTCACAATTAAGCAGACTTTTGTTAAATTTGTTGTATTTTTCTTGCTTCCCGGAAACACTGACTTCAGCAATTATGTCATTAGGTTAACGATTTGTGTTTGTTTATTGTCCAGTTTGTAGACTACTTCATGGTTCACAGAAAATGACGTTAAGGGTGAGACCTGACTGTAGCATTTGCATTCTGGGGCAGGGGGGAATGCTTTCCACGCTCTGACGACCATTGTCCTCTCCAATTCCAGGAAGATGGAGAATCTGATTTCATCAAACACAAACTATCCACCAATCAACAAACATACTCAACAAGTCTAATCGGTCAATATTAAGCAAGCCATCAAGTTTGAGATACAAAGTTATGTAAGAATACACATAAATCAATCTATGATTGAATACACTTGCCAATGGTTGCCTTCAGGCTCATTTCATCATTAGGGCTGCTAAACATTTAGCACATAAAGCAGCTAGCAGATTATCACACTGATTGTCTTCCTTATGATCTCGAAAAATGCATAAATCGAAACCGTTTGCCTGTAGGGCCTGTATGATTTCAGTGCTGTGACTTGAGGTTGTGAAGCGGAGCGATATGACGGTAATAAGGATAATTATTTATGTGTGGGCGCCTAATGCCTCTCCCTATACGCTCAACAAGTGACTGAGAAGTCAGGACGTTGTTTCTGCGCATGTACTGCGAGCCAGAATAACATCACACCCTGCTGCAATTCCGTATCTCTCCTTTTTTTAAACTCCCTCTCTTCCTCTTCCTGGCTCTCTTATCTGGCGGGGAAATGAAGCTCAATCACCTGCGGAGGAGCTGAGGGCGGCACGGGCGACTTTGCAATGCAAATGCCAGGTAATTACCCCGACACGAGGGTAGTGCAAGCGCACGTATGGAAATAGAGCGGTGTGGGGGGAGAAAAAAAAGCAGAAAGAATGAGAGCAGGAAATAGAGAAAGAGATGAACCAAGCTGCAGGTTCACCTGCCTGTTGATGCGGGATGATTGGGGTGTCAGGAGAACGTGGAAAAAAAGGGGGCGGGGGATGCAAACACTACCAGATGATGTCTGGTTGTCTGCGGCATCACCGTGTGCAGCCAACTAAAGTAAAACAATGAATACCATTTTTGTTGTGACCTGTGTTTTCCAAATAAAATCTATGGCCAATACATACAGTAGCAGCTCTGTTGCTAACCAAAACAGTAGCGGCGTCTTAGCACGTTAGCAATGAGTGCGGTATTCAAAATGATTAGCATTCTAGTGGCCTATAGAGGACAAAGACGTGGTCGCTCAACAATGTTGTGTGTGTCTATGTTAGTGTTCCACTTGACACCATTTGAAATATAGAGTGAAACCAAAGCGATATTTACCAAAGGAAATAATGTAAATTGGATTCATCTGTTCCAGACTCCCAAAATAAAAAAATACGTTTTCTCAAGCATAACTATTAAAGTGCTTAGCGTGCCTTACAAGTGCTATACAAGAAAAAGCCTTAAGTTATTTCTTAAATTCTATCATGTTTATCACCTTTATCAAATGGCGGGCACTCAGAATTTTGTCGCATTGTGTGTAAAGGGTTCAACTGACAGACAGCAAGGCATACCCCACAATGCACATAATGTCATAAGTCAGGTTTCATCACACACCATGGGCCAAACACAAAAGTAAAACTGTGGCACAGTATTAAACGGTGTGCTTTTATTTTGAAGGTTTGACTTATGACAGGATGTTGTATGGCAACGTTATCTTGAGGCAGGGTTAAAAAATGTGTTGAAATTGTATATACTGTATAAATACTCCGATCAGTTAAGTGCAGTTTTCAATATGTTGTGTGGCCCTGTTAATGTTCCACTAGACATAAATTGTAATATACTTGTATATTTGTTCAAGATATTTATAGTCTGCCTCATCGTATGCATTAAGTGCTTTTCATATTGTTTTAAACTTCATTTTCATCTGATCTACCTTCGAATATACCTGCAATTTTATTTCATATATTATATATTCACCGATTTCCAGGGGTGTGCCCCAGGGTTCTGTTTTGTGGCCCCTCATCTTCTTTACCTAATAACGAGAAGAAGATGGAAGAAAACATAATACATACCCTGTGAGGCATTCAGGGTCCATCTGGAAGATGAACCAACCCTTGGTTCCTTGCCCTATAAAAGGTTTATTAAGAGTGTGTGTTTGTGTGTATACAGTTGCACGCATATCGCGCCTTTCTGCTCCTAAGTTCATATCGCATGTGCGTGTTTCAAGACAGTATACATATGAGCATGTGTGCACCATTATGCTCATGCCCTCTAATGGGCACTTGTGTGTGTACACGTTTGTGCAGGCCTGTGCGTGTGTGTGCATGTTTGTGTTGTGCCGCAGGATTTAATTCGTACGCCAGCTTGCAGCTGTTTCATTGTGAGCCAACGAGAGCAGAGCGACGTGCAGATGTGCTTTAAGTATCAAAGAGATTATCAAGTGACCTGGAAATGAATAAACACACGCAGTGCGGTGCACTGTGAACGTAGCACGCCGGCCGCCATGTCGTCCGGGAAGTGGGAACGCGGTGGTTTGTTTGTGTGGAAGCAACAGTGCGACTCACAAGTCTGACGAGCGTTTTTGGGCGTGTAATCGCACCGTTGCTTGAGTCTCACTTTGCACCAATTAGAATAATAAATCACACCGCCTCACGCCGCTTCAAAAGGGCCCTCCGACGTGGCGGCGAGCAGGTGGGACGGTGTGAAAAACAAAAGGGTTTGATTGCTCTGCCACGGTCGGTTAAAAGCAGCGTGACGCTCCACGGGGGATTCGTATTCATAAAGCGACGTGACAAATTCAGAGTCATATTTAGGCACGTCTTCCATGTGACAAAAGTTGGACTATTGTCCGAAATGTACATTCACTATATATTGGGAGACTCATCAATTTCAACGATAACCGTGGACAACGGCTGTCGTGCTTCAACCTTCACGACCACGAAGCGGATTTTCAAGCGAATGTTCTTTAAATGAAGTTAGATAAGTCGATCTCCAAGTGGCTGTCCACAGCGGCCAACTTGACATCATGCAGAAGTGGAGATACATTTTTCTGTTTATCAAACTGCTATGGCCTATTTTTTGACAATTTTTTTGCTCAGGATAATGTGGTTGGTTGAACACATCAATTCCTTTTGCTTTTAAACAATATATATATATGCGTTAAAATTGTAATTGTAGATAATCTCACTCTTGATTAGTAGATTAGTGTGACATGTTAACTTTTGAGAGATCCTTATAAATATCCACACTAATAAGTCCCCAATGACGAAAATATCAGTAAAACTATTATATATTAATATTTTCTCACCATAAACAAGTCAGCCTTTAAAACTGCTACAGCCTAAAATATACATATTAAATATTCATTATTTTTAAGGGATTTTAACACTCTAAAGGCCAGCATGTTTACACAACTTCAGTTTTTTTATTTAAAAAAATGTTTAATTAATAAAATAATTTGTATAGTTGTATTTATTTTATTAAACACATTAAAATTTTGGGTGTGATTATTTTGTGGCGCTGGAAAGGAATAACAGCATTTTCATTCCGTTCAATGAGTGTAATCACGGAGCGAATTAAACTCAGTCAAGGCACCACTGAATATCCAAAGGGGGGGTTGCAAGCTGACTCTTGTGCATTTTTATGATGGTCTGCAGTCTTTTTCTCATTCAAGCATCTTTACCAACGCTTGAGGGTCTTCGTTCCCTACATCCCCCCTTCCTCTCATTCAGCAACTATTTCTGGCCTACATCTTTTGCTAAATCTCCGTCCCACCATCTTCTTTTTATCATTATTATTCCTGAAGAGACTTTGCTTGGGGGAGAAGATGCCATTTATGTGCTGAGACAAAGCCAAACGGATGAAAAGGACGCTGGGGAACAATATGTTTGCTGACGCCACCATTGTGGAACCTTCATTTTGACCCCAGGGCAGAGATTGAGTGAGGACCCGGTTGTCTTAATGGGTGATTTTTTGGGATGACTCCTCTAGACTTCCATCTAAATCACTTAAAAGCCCCTCCATTGTACGGCGAGTTACCATCCACCACTGCACGCAACCCACTTTTCACTGCAGCGGTGGCCAATTGCGAAACAATGAATCCGTTAGCTCGCGTGTCTTTAGCAGCGTAGCTCGGGGACACATTCTCTGCTCGCCGATTGGCTGAGGCGGGAGGGAAAAGTTGGCGGAAAAGACACCACAAGGGGAGGATGGAGGCATAAAGGATTTGAAAAGCAAAGCCTCTTTGGTAAAGAGGGAGCTGTGTGGGGGTTGCTGCTGGATGGATGTGGGATGACACAAGGTCCAGATTAACCCTAATCTCAGGCCTGGTGCTTTAGGTGAGGCGGTGCACAGGGGAAGCCAGGTGGCTCAAACTGGTAGAAGGCGGGGTAGAGGGGTGTTAATCTCAGTGTGCTTTTATTTTGATAGAGATATGACCACAAAAATAAAGAGATGTTACGGATTGGTGGGGGCGGGGCTAGCGCGATAGTAGCGACACGCCGATTGGCTGCTGCCTGCATGGCGACAGTGGCACATGCCCTGGTGCATGGGATTAGAAAGACAGCTCCCTAATCTGCTGTTCTAGGATCGTATGTAGGCCAAGTGTGGCTTAGCCCGGCCGCTCTTAACGCGGCGACAGGAAGTGGATTGCCGTGATGTGACGGCGCTTTAAACAGTTGCTCATGCCTCTGCATTCGAAACATTCTTAATTGTCTCACATAATGTCAACTGCTGCAAAACTGAAAATGTATACTAATTAAAAAAAAATAATAATCAACCCAAATTAATAGAAATGACAGGACAAACACCTAGCCAGTTTTCTAGTTAGCTGTGGCTAGCATTAGCAGGACACCAAAGTATTTTGCCCAAAAGAAAGACTTACTTCATCCCCGATATGTTCTCATAGGGTGAAATACTTGTGATTTCTTATGGTGAAAGTCATATGCTCTCATACAACAGACCTAGAGAATTATCTATTCTATCTATCTATTATTTTATGGTGTATTTCATCATACAGAGACCCTAAGACATTCTCATGCAGTGAACACCATAAATTCTCATTTAGTGTGCCACTGTGCCCATGTTCTCATATATGAGAACCTCATGTCACGTGACCATCATGTTCTCATTACAGGACTCTCGTATGTTCTCACAGGGTGAACTTCATGTGCTTATGCAGTGAACGTCATACGTTCTCCACAAGTAACTTCATGTGCTCTCATACAGTGAACCTTTTGTATTCTCACACTATGAACTGAGTAACGTATTTTTCGGTTTGTACGTCGTTCCGGTTTATAAGTCGTACCAGTGACAAAAAATGCATCATGAAGAAGAAGAAAACATCAAACAAGTCGCTGTGCAGTTTTGTATAAAAGTCCCATTTTGGGAGGACTTTTTTTTTTTTTTCCACACAAATTGAGACCAAGAACAGTACAGGTCGGACTCAGACCCAAAATCCCTGTTCTCTGATCACGGGTGCGTTTGATAAATATGTTCCGACCGCACACTTCTTCACTTCGACCGTTCAGAATTTCAGATCATTGTTCAAATGTGTTGTTGATTTATTCAGTTCTTCGTCATCTTCTGCTTCTATTTCTTCTTCCACTTTCTTTAACTTGTCATATAATTTTTGTGCATTGCCGTCAGTGGAAAGAAGGTCGCAGAAATGCACAGAAAAGCAACACAAACAGGCAACGGGAAGTTTGGGTGCCAGTCGGAGCTCTAATTTTAATATACACAAGCCGCACTATGAAATAATAATAATCTAATACAGCAGTTCTATTATGCTCTCGAATACAGTAAACTTCCGTTGCTCTGAAACAGTGAACTTCTTATTTCATTGTATGTTCTCATACATTGGACCTATTATGTTCTCATAAAATGAACCTCACATGGTCTAATACTCTCATACCACATATTTTCATACAGTAAACCAGAAAATGGAACGTGAATGTATAATCAGATAATTGGACCACTCATGACTTCATGCTCTCAAGTCACTGTCCATTAATGTACAACGACGCTGAACTTAACTGAGTTTGTGATGATTCTATAAATTAGTCGCGCTTATTAGTGAAATTTTTATTTATTTATTTCAACACAGAGCGCAGGGCTTTCTGCTTAACTGGGCTGCAAAATGGATTTGCCTGCATGACATTCTGTGAGCGTTATTGTTCATCGCAGAATATGGCAGCCTTGTAGTTTCATTACAAGTATAATTAAAAACCAAAAAGAAGAGTATTAATCATTTTAAGAAGCACTCAATGCGACAAACAGTACTGTCGACTAGTAATGAGATGACACATACATTGTATAACTATTAGGTAGTTGCTTTATTTAAAAAAAAAAATACATGAACAGATCAGATTGTATGGGTCAAATATTTAGTAGTACTTTCCACCTAACGTTGATTTGCCTATCCTATTTATTGTTGTATTTTTGTGAAAAGGTCAATTGGAGTTTCACACAGCCTTGTCTATTTTATTTATTAATTTTTTACACACGATATCATTATTGCCGTGTTTTCTTCCTCCCTACTGTACGCCCCAAAGCAAATCAGTCGTGTGTCAAACAATAACATGTGAACATGAGAGAAACGGTGCAAAAACGGGAAGTAGGTCACATAGCAATTTATTTGACAAAAAAAAAAGGGTAGGCTGAGGAGGGGGGGGGGGTGTAAGGGGAAGTGGGGCACGGTGTGTGCAGAGGCGGCGGGATTTTTGTTATTTTGGGGGAGAACGTGGCAGATTTTTTGTGTGTCTACATGCTTAAAGGAAAGTTGCAGAAAGGCACTCCAAAGGTGATGATTTTATTTGGGGTGGGGTGTATAGGAGTGATATTGTGGTCCCTGGAGCGCATCGACGGACACTTGCGACACACACACACACACACACACACACACACACACACACACACACACACACACACACACACACACACACACACACACACACACACACACACACACACACACACACACACACACACACACACACACACACACACACACACACACACACACACACACACTGTTGGCCGTATTGATCAGCTGTCAATAAGCAGAGCGTCCCACCAAACGTACACACATACTTGCACTAATATTTACACAGCAAATAGAAGAAATCCATGTAACAGATCGTAGTTATTATTTGCACACACACACACGTACACACACACACACACTGATCCCGATTAAACCCGCTCATTGTCATCATGTAGACCGCGTCACCCCCAATCACGCTACATACTTTAGCATATGTGCACGTTCAAATAACTCTAAAATTTGAATTCTTAAATGTTTGATATTGTATTAAAAGTGCTGCTGTTTTGATTTTATATACCAAATGTGTTCAACATAGAATATACTCTCACATTCAGTTTCTTGGTGGATTGGAAAATGCACTATTTGAGGCCATAAATACAGTCTATAGAAAATATGGATTGCAATCATAAACACATGGAATTTCATATATCATATATTTAATTATTCACAAATTTACTGGGGGAAATACTATCAAAATAATAATAATAAATGATCAACCATGTATCTCTTTAAAAAGAACATTGAACTATTAGGATTATATATATTTTTAAATACCTTAATGTTTTTTCATTTGACTCTCTGTACTGTGTATATTTGTGTATCCAGCAACTTAATATTTTGTTATAGTGTCTGCTGTCGTAGAGAGATTCCATCTACTGGAAACAAATAACTTGTGTGTTTTAACATTGACCAATAAAGATGATTCAAATTAAAAATTGTGATAAGATGGACGAATACGGACGTAGAGCCTGTTTTAATATCGTGAGAGTATTTAGGAGCCGATGGGAGACAATCTGTGCAGACTGAGGATGGGCAAAGCCACATTAACACATGAGCGAGGCTCTGGAGCACCAGTCTTCTCTAATGACTCCATAATCCCGCCCAAATGCTGCCTGTTTGCTAATCTCTCCATCGGATTACCCAAGTGGGGACGAACCCTGCGCTCTATTTGTCTCGACCCGGCTCTACTCCGAGCCGACGCCTTCTTCCTGCATGGGAACCCTCGTATGCAGTCAATCTCATGTGTTCTCCTGCAGTGAACCTCGTGCGCTGTCATACGTTAAAACTAATATGGGTATTCAGTACAGTGCAATTTTCATGTTTTCATGATTATAGTCTCATACAATCTACCTCATATTCCCATATGCTGAACCAAATACATACTTATAAACTAAACCTCATTTTAACAAAATGTTAGCTCACATTCTAAATGGAGTGCATCGCTACAATGGAAGATGATTCATTCCATATCGCAATACATGGGCCAAACAATTATTCAATAACGCTACATTTTCAAGTGGTATGATTCGATTCAGTCAATGGCTTTCATTGCTGAACACAAAAAAACAATCGTATAAAAACAGCTTTTACGTACGTTGCGGTCTGCAGCCAACTACACACTACCCCCCTTTGCTTAACACTTTACATGTTACAGACCAAACCAGCAACTGAATCATAACATGTTTTCTGTACTGTTAAATTTAAATCTAGAAATCCTATTTTTGCATAATAAAAAGAATGGAAATTTGGATATAATGTTTTTATTTTAGTAACTGACACATTAATCCATTATTAAAATAATCGTTAGTGAGCAGCTTTAAAATTGAAAAATGCGCAGCAAATTCATGTGATCGGTATCGGAAACGGACGATCTCACCCTTGGATAGTATCGGCGGCATTAAACTCTAAACAACCCTAAACATAAAAAAAAAAAAATTAATTTATATTTTTTTATTAAAGCCTACTATGAAACTAAACTGTTCTCTTATATTCACACATTGATCCTTATACGGTGTCATGCAGTTAAAATCATGTTCTCACAATGGACCTCAAACAGCGAACTTATGTTCTCATATACTTCATGTGTTCTCAGACAGTCAACCTCACGTATGTTCTCATTGTCATCCTAATAGGTTCTCACACAATCAACGCAGCATGTTCTCATGCGGTGAAACTCACACGTCCTCATACACCGTGTCGAATATGTTCTCGTGGCGTGAACATACAGTGAAGCTTGTAGATTCTCATACACTGAACCCTCCCCCTTGCTCTGCTATAAAGTCCTGCATAGGAAATTGAACCGCTTTTGGTGAAATTAAACTAGACACCATCGCTCACTATTCGGCAGTAAAAACATTGTAATTTCCCCCAGCCCATTAGCAAAGAAAGGCAATGATTAGACTGTACAAGTTACAATTACATACGCTGAAAGATAATTATATTATAGGTGTATCATTACAGATTTAATGACAGTCATTTAAAAAAAAAAGTTGAGTAAAACAAGTCTTGTAATGCACTACAATTATATTCTGGGGCTAGTAGTATTTTGGATTAAAAAAAAAATTATAATAAGTGCTTTATGAGGGTAAAAGAGGAAAGCACAAGCCAATAAAGGGAATCAAAAGGAATTCATTGAATGTCTTTAAAGAAAAAAAAAACTTCTTAAATCAAAGCACTTTTTTTCTGTCATTTTACGTCGGACTTTGGGAGAATCTAAGCCCATTTTACTGGTCACACGTCCACCATGTCCTATTCTTTCTATCCGTTATAGAAAAACGCCATTTTGTGCCGTCTTTGAGGGCCTAAAAATGTCACTTTGATTTTACAGCAGCGCTTGTATGCCTGGCCCTGCACGTGTGTGTGCGTGTGCGTGTCTGTCCTATGCACTGTAGCTCAAACTGCAGTCGACAGCCTGCAACAACGCTTAGCGACGTCGTAACACTCCACGCAGCTCGAGCGAAAAATTGCCCCTACATTTGATTTTTGCTTATAAAATAACATGATAAATTTAGAGAATTTGGGCTGCTAAACATCAAAATAGATATTTTACGCCTTGGCAAAAATGGAGATCAAAGGGTGCGTGTGTGTCAAAATGTGGTTTGAGCAGCACTTTAATGCAAATGAACGATCCACATGAACGTGAAAAAACTACGAATCCGGAGCATGTGCGCGCAGCATAAAAGCAAAATAAAATGTGTTGAATTGAATCATATTTTTTCATAAATTTACTTGGGCCCTCAAAGCACTTCTGCATTCTGCGTTAACATAACAGATGGACGCATTACGGTTGTAAAGGTTTGGCAAGTGAAGCATGAGATGGAGGTGCGTTCGATTCGACGTTGTTAGCGGAGGAGAGGGGTGGCGGGGGTGGGCTGGGGTTGCTTTTTGTTCCTGCGGCTGTCCTGTTTCCCGCGATCAGCTGAGGGATGATGGAGCGCGGAAGGGGTCAAGGGGCAAAACCTTGCATTGTCAGCCGAGCCGCTCACCGCTCCCCCTTCCACTCCCAACCTATCTCCCGTGGGGGTTCCCCTCCCGTGGCTGCCCCCACCTCGCCTTTCGCGTGCAACCTCCTGCAGCATTTACATGCATTTATCAAACGCGTTGTGTAAAAGGGCGGCCATTGCGCTTACATGTATGACACTTCTACATGCAACATACAACGTATTTGGGGGTCTAGCCCGATTTGGATATTTTCACTTTGGGTTGTTCTCACTTTTGTTGCCAGCGGTTTAGATCATGTCTGGTGTGTCGATTCATTTTGTGAGGACAATACATTTATATTGGTATACCAGCTGCACACTGACTACTCAAAATTGTCGTGAATTGTCATTTTTTTCAGCGTAGTCCTGGAAAAAGATATAATCAAATAATGATGGTTGCACGTCGTGCATTCTCGGGCTCTCATACAGTGTACCGAATATGTTGTCAGGGTTAACTTTGTTCTCCTAAAGTGAACTTATACAGTGTACCACGTTGGTCCTCATACAGTGAACCTAGTATATTGTTGGTATGATTAGTATTATTATTTCCAACAACTAATCAATTCTCAGTGACCTAGTTTAATATAAAATTGCCCAAGTCCTCAGAAATTCAAGCATTCAACAGTAAATATTACAAATACAAAGTTGGCAACCAGTGATCTACATTTTTGCTTATTTACTAACACTTTACGGAAGACAACCAGTAACTAAATCATAATTCATCTGTTTTATGTTGTGTGAAATAACGTCCTGTTTTTTAAATAAAAGGGTGGAAATTAGGGCTGGTTATTGATACTAATTTCCTGAATCGATTCGATTTCCATTCACAAGAGTTCAATTCGATTTAGATTTTTTTTAATTCAATATAATTCAAAATCGATTAATATACATATATTAAATGGAACATCAAATTTTCTTAAATATCAAGATCATGATTAAAAACTCCACAAACATATTCTTTTTTCTTTTTTTTAAAAACAAAAACATTTAGGCCTCGTGAGTTTATGGGAAAAAGATATTAAAATAATCAATATATGGTTTTATGAATCGATATTGGGCTATGAGAAGAGAAAATAATTCAATTCGCTAAATTGTTTTTTTTAAACCCTGCCCTAATGGAAATTAAAATGTTTTTATTGTATTTGATTCATTTATGAATCACCAAAAATAATCGACATATGAAAATAATTATATAATAAATAATAAACATTTCCTTAGTAAACCTAATACAATGTCAAACATTGTAGCTCAAGTTTGTTCTCGTACCGTGAACCTCATACGTCCAGACATAAAACCTACTACCTTCTCATAATGTGATGTTTGTGCCAATACCATGAAATGATGAATTTATTATGTATGTACCATGCAGTGAATCTAGAGTGAACAACGCATAGTCACGTGCAATAGAAAAGCCAGTGGCTTCTCATCCAGTAAGCCTTAAATGCTTTCCTGTACAAATCCAAATATGTTCTTATACATCCAAGCCAGTACGCGCTTTCGCAGTGAACCCAAAAACGTCCTTGCTCATTTACCGACGACGACGCGTTGCCCTCACACGTATGACGTATCACACATGAACTTCCCTGAACCCCTCCATCGACGTCGAACGTGCGACGATTGCATCCATGAACGCTGCGGATTTCGCTACATATATGTGCATGTAAAGAGACGAGACAGTGCCCCCCCCGCCCCCGCCCTCTTCTTTTAGCCAAAACCATCGCATAGTCACATCCACCCCACCCCACCCCCAGCCCAGTTTTTCCTGTGTAATCCCTGCCAGCTGGCCTCGTTGGTTAATCCCTCTGCACTGATCAGATAGGCCACGCATCCAGTACGGGACAGGGGCAGATAGGGGCGGGACGCTCCTGTCTATGCGCGAGTGTGTACGTGTGTGTGTTGATGAGGTGGGGGGTGGTGTCGACCAGAAAGCATAAATTGCCGCTCGTGCCTTCGCCTCGGCGCAGTGTGTCTGTGTGCGAGCCAGTCGCCTCTTCCTCCTCCTCCTCCACCACCATCTCCTCCTCCTCCTCCTCCATCCCTTTATCTCCTCTTCCCTTGGATGCTCATACATATATACCTACGTGGCTTATATATGTATCCTTTTGGGCTTTTTTTCCTTCCCTGAATGGATTTTTCCTCCACAACGGTTTACATACATTTTTTTTTTTAAACCTCCCTACCTGTTTTGTTTAGTTTTTTTCCTGACTGCATGCCTCCCATCCCCTGTTGTCCGACATCCCAGCATCCCTCCTTTATCCTGCAAGCCGGCAAGAGGACCTCGGGATGCGGAATCGGGGGACCACGGATGCGCCAAAACGAGAGGAAATACTGCAGCCTCCTCTCCTGCTCTCATCTGGGATATGACAACAAGTGCATTTGTTATTTGTATAGGTAAACCAATTGTTCCCCAAAAAAAAGTTGTAAAGTTCCTCGGACTAACATTTCTGCTTAAAACGCCAGCGTCGCCATTTGTTTATTTCGAGCCTGTTAGCGGCAGAGAGGTGACGGGAGAGTGGGAGGACGGACGTAAGGGAGGGAGGGAGGAGGATGAGGGAGAAAACAACGCGGCTTTACCGACTGTAACGATGCGACGCTTAAAGCCGTTAAGCGGCGGCGGTTGGGGTGGGTGGGGGCGGGGGTGTAGGAGGTGATGATGGCGTTGTGTGCAGGAATGGGAGCAGGCAGCCCCGGCCGTTTCCAGCTCGCTATATCTCGCATGCATGCATGTGCTTTCTGTTGCCCTTTTTTCCCCCGCCGCAATCGCTCGCGTATGTCGTCGCGACGGGTAACGTCAACGATGTTCTGGTGTTTGGTTTGAGCTCTTTGTGTTCACAGTGGACCTTGATTTAATTTCAATACAATTAAGGCACGCGGTGAATGCCAAGAGAGAAGCCACAGTCTTCGCTCACCTGAAGGCGGGAAGTCACGTACGTAGGACGCGCCGCACAAAAGGCGCAGTGAAGGTTAAGCAGCTTTGACGCGGGGATCCGGGTCGGTACCGTCAAAGACGTTTAAATGGTCGCGTTTCCGTCACAAGCTGCTTAGCGGCGCGGGCCAAGTGGACAGAGGGCTCGCACGTAGGGGTGGTAGGGGGGTGCCATGTGGTGACAGCGGGCCACTTTGAAGGTCTGCCAGTTTCCGCTTGACCTGTAATGACAACACAAGGTTAGATAGAAAGTGGCATACGGGGTAAAAAAAAAAAAAAAAGGAAAAGGAAAAAAATTATGCCGGTTTATTTGTAACATACGGGAAAATGTAAATTGTTGCAATGGAAAACATGCACCTCAAAATTTTGAGAAATTTTCTTTTTAATAGAGGGGAAAATATCAGAAAATGCTAAGAAAATATGTAAAACAAGAAAAAAATATATATTTTTGATAATATAATAGAGAAAATTATGTACACAACTCAAATCATTCTAGAATTTGAATTTTTTTTCGATCCACATGCGCATTTGGATTCACATTGTTTCAGGTGTCAAAAAAATTGAATTCACGGAATTTAGATATGCTTTTTTTTTCTTTTACTTCTTTCGTGTATGTACTTTTGTCATTTCATACCAATTTTTATTTTATTTGTTGTAAAAAAGAAAGAAAAATCCCAATAAAGAAATCATTTCATGCACCAAATTTTCGTTTGTTTGATTTTCAATGCCAGAAATGAAGTGATTAAAGCAAATATATATATATATATATATATATATATATATATATATATTTTCTAAATTGTACCATCACAGCGCTCATTTGAACATACAGTCCAGTCGTGTTTGAGGCTGCCCCGATTTGCCATATAAAACTTCGCCAAAAACATTGTTTTAATTTAACCCTCAATAATTTTACCCCCCCCCCCCCAAAAAAAATCTATTTTCTAATGAATTTCTTGGTTTGAGATGATGTAATATTTTTTTGTCTTTTTTTAGTGGGCCAAGCACTTTGCTGCCAATCCTATAGCTCTAAAGCATTTGAAGCACAATAGAGTGGTGCAGTTGCATTCACTGCAGCGCGTTGGCCTTTATGTTGTGATTTCCTGACGGCCCTTTTGAGGCACACACAATGAGCGCGTGCGGAAGGGCAAGTGTGGCGAGGTCATCAACTGCTTTTTTTTCTCCCCCTTTCAGGGCGCCATCTTGCTCGCTGTCTGCGCATTATGCACGTCGGCGCTATAGAATTGGGACACCCCCACCTCCCTTCTGCAGAAATGAAGAGAGGTGGGGGGTAGACAGCAGGTGATCCTATATATATTAATATATACAACACCCCCCCCCCCCATTGCTATCATGCATCATCATGACACGTTATTATTACTATTGTTAAAAAGCCTCACTGTTTTGCATTCTGATGTATAATATCATGCAAAATATTGTCAGTACGGGGAAATAACATGACTTTTTGGAGTCTATACATGGGGTGGGAATTGTGCCGTAACAATATATTAAAAGAAAACCATCTATGACACGTGACGTCACCATATTTCTAATAATGCTTCTTTGTTAATCATAGAGCAATAGAAATCTAAAGAAATTAACTACTGTATATTACCAAGAAAATATCATCCAACGAAAACATCTTTTCTCAAAAAGGATTAAAACTAAACTATATATTCAATAATTTACATCTTACACTTTCACACTCATTACTTTATGTTATCACGTTGTAAAATGCAGTTTCATTATATAACATATCGCAATGTAAAAAAACGTCAATAAGTGTGATGTGCTTACAAATGTCTGTCATACGGTAATCACGGTATGTTAACATTTTAAAGGCATTTTCAAACATCAAAATTAAAATGGTCACAAATCGCACATACTTTGTTGCGAAAGCATGTCCACTGACCTGACCAACAGCGCAAATGACAAGTTTTGGCACCTACAATTTTTTATCTTCTTTTCACAATCACTATACGTTTCATGGGTTTTAGAGTGACACAGTGTTGTCACATTAGCACAAAACAGTCGTCAAGTGCACATACTTGGTGGTTTTCATGTCAATTTGATCTGTCCATAAGCGTACTTTGATAAAACAACACAAGCGAGAAATGCTCATCTTATCCCGTCACAGTCAGCTTATATCGATATTGATAATAAAAGATCATCAAAAATTGCTCAAACACTGGCTCACAAACTAGTCATTCTGGAAACGCTTCAAACTTGTTAACTTCTTTCAACAATATAAAGTGATGCTCCGACTTATAAGCTGTCACTTGGTTATTGTTTTTTTTTTTTTTTTTTTTTTTTTTTTGCTTTGTGGTGTGAAAAGTGAAAGAAAGAAAAAAGGGTCAGTCACAGTCACCGACAAGCTTTCCTTGGTCTATTAAACAGAATAAACAGTCAAATGCACAAATACTAAAATCCACGCCTACGGCAATGTATCTGACATAACTTGCTAGGCCCCCCGCCCACATTTGCTTTTGTGATTTCCAGCTTGTCACAACTTCCCAAGAATAGTTTATTTAGTTAATCCTTTAATTATTATTTTTTTTATAACATCATATTTCCAACTGTTCAAACAATCAAACGTTGCGCTTATATGCATCACTCATTTACTAAAAAGAAGAGAAACTAACGATGTACTATCGAACACTTCCCAATACACCGATGAATATATAAAACATTGGATCAATGATCAATATTGTTTCTTTTTTTTTATCATTTCATTGGAAGATCTTTGCTTGCGCACACGCACACACAGCAGATTCAAATCAATCTAATTTAGTCATGTAAATAGAGGTCGGCGCAGGCGACATGGCGAAGCGTCACTAATGGAAGAAAGAGATGGATGCCTTATGATAATGAAGGTACAATGAAGCACAAGCATGACCTTGCGGCGCCAAGTGTGGACCCGCGCACACACACACAAAAGGCACGCGCACACACATCTACTTCCACCCCTCACACAACAACTAATAACAGGGTGAAAGGAGCGCATCCTAGCATGTTTGTTAAAATGTCGCCGCAAAAACAAACATCCCCAATAAAAAAGGTGTGCTTCTAACTTAGTTAAACTTGTACCACATGCGCACACGCTCAAAAAGATAAGAAAATATACGCAGGCACACCAACTGGAACAATGCCAGGCAACATATCGAGACATACTCATTATAATTGGGGTAACCAACATATTATGTACACCACTCAGCATGACAGACGGAAACATTTTCCTTTTAGTTTAAAATACTTTAACCTCCAGGATGCTTCGTCGTACACTGGCCAGCGACAGAACCCAGGGTGAGGTTGTTGTTTTTTCCGCTTTAGGTACATTTTTAAAATGCGTGTCATCCATCCATGTTGAGTGTGTTGTACTAGCTAGCTAGCATTAAGTTACACAATGAGGGTTGCCTCTTCAATCCACTGTCCAAGTTCGCAAACTCCCTTCGTCCGACAAACAATGATGTATCATCGTCAGAAAACAGGTGATCAGTGATTGGTCGCTACCTGATCCCGACAACTGTGATGTCATTTTCAGTCGACAGCAAGTGGCAAAATGGCGGCCCCCTTGAGATGGATTTTGCTACTCAACTCATATTTCATGGGCACAATATTCATCAGAATACTGTGATTATACAAGTGGGGCCACATTGAACATATTGTAAAGACAATTTTGGGGTTGACTTCTGCTTTAAAGTTTATGGGAAAAAATATTTATTTTAAAAGTACTGTATATTAAACACAAATACAATTATTTTAAATGATATTTGTCTTTGTTGTTGCCTTCTTAAGGCCGCCTAACTAATTTTATTAATTTGAATTTTCCATCCCCCACAGGCAGCAACGAGGAGCCAAAATGGAGTCCCTGGAGACCCTGAGATAAGAGTCAAGGGAGATCCCCTGGAGGCAGCGTGCTTTCCAGTTTCTCCGCACACGCGACACGTGCCGTCGCCCCATGCCCCCAACTGCCTCCCACCTCCACCCCACGTCTAAAGACACACACACACACAGTTAGCATCCTCAACTAACCCCTGCGTGGACACCCAAAAAGTTCAAACTTACTGAAGCTTGGGAAAAGACATCCAGGAAGCGTGCGCCACCAACACACAGGGGACACTCACAATAAGTACGGCCTTTACGATTAAAAAAACAACAAAAAACGTCACTTTTTCTATTTACAATTAGTGACAAAAGGGGTAAGGTATACTTAAAAAAAAAATTGTATCATATTTGTATGTTGGCTAACAAACGCTGAACAACGTTTGTCAAAAAGTGGCAAGCTTGCGATATTGTTCAATCAGAACCCGGAAGAACGGTGGCCTAAAAAGGTTTTAATAGCTTTTTTTTTTTGTGAAGCAAACGTTCAAAAATATTAAGATATAAAATCCTAAATTGATAATTTTATTAAACATTATTGAATATGTTGGTATGTTTTAAATGTAAAAACTATTTAACTACTTAAACCAACTTTTATTTACGAGCTGCATTTTGAAAAAGCAGTAGGCTAGTAACACAGTGTTTCAGTGTGAGATTTACATTGGACATTTTTCGTTTGTGAGTTGTTTTTGAACTGTGTTCAAAATGATTAACGCGATTAATCAGTAATATATACATAAGGTACTGTGGGTGTTTATTTTTTCATCAGGAACCATCCTAAAATGGAAATTGAAATATTTTTAAATGGTCACATTTAAGACCTTTAACTCTTCATACGGTGTATCATACACACTGAGTTGTATGTGGATTTTTGTAAAATATATTTCGTGGCACAAGACAACCAATATAAATTTGCAGACTATTGTTTTAAGTTGTCGTAGTTTGTAGGGAAATTTCACTTTGGAGATCAAATACAGTATAATGACATTTATAGTAGGATGCAATGCTCTACAACTTTTTTTTTTTAAGGACCAATAAATGGATGACTTGACCACTTATTTGTCATGATACCACAGGGCCAAGTACAGTACAACCATAACCATTATTATAATCAAATTGGCTTGAAGTTGCTTAATAGGCTCAAGTCTGGTCGAGATGTGCAATTGTCTGATACTATAACGCCCTCTTGAGGTCGCACCGTGAACTACAACCTGAGTGGCAGAAGAAAATGGCGGATTGCAGAGAAACAGACTACAGTTGAGAGTAGGAATTAGCAGGTAGTACTCGCTCTATAGCAGACCGGTAAGTATATTATGAGTCAAGGAAAATAACTTCTGAGTGTTGACAAAAAGACACACGCCATTTCGTGGAGCTTCTTTATTCTGCCACAAATAAAAGCCAGTAGTTCTGAAAGAGGACCTTGCATGTTTATTTTTGTGTTGAAACTTCCCCAAAATGCCATTCTGAAGAAGAAGAAATAAACAATAGAAGCCAATTTGATTATGGTTGGCTTAAGTAGCAGTCAGAAATGGAAAGCGGGGAATGTTGTGGTAATAAGACAGGCCAAGTTAGTAGAGAGGATGGGAAAGGTGGCGAAAAGTCATATTTGGGACGGACGGGCGGGCTTAATATATGAAAGACATTCTTCAGCTTAAGAGTTGAAACAAGGGGAATGCACACCAGTTATGCTTAATATACCACATTTATTACTTTGGAACTGATTAATAGAAAGAGCGGAGGCAAAGCCAGTCGCATCGCTGTCATTAGAAAAGGGAGAAAAACAAAACAATAAACAACCCCAAAAAGAACGCAGCCCATTACAACGAATCAAGCTGTCCAAGGGAAAGAAAAGGCGGGTAAATTAAGTCCAACAAAGGCTGTTAGTTAGCGGGGCACTTTTTAAACTATACTCTTTTCTGCTGCTGCTTATTTAACTCTTGACCGTCCATTTTGTCATCTCCCTTTACGACATCCTCGACGCAATTCGTCCCGATGCATGCAAAAAAACAAAAACAAATTATAGCTATTCTGTACGTCACCTCCAGGAGAAAGAACGAGGGATATGACAAATTGCGAGTGACAAAAAACAAGAAACATGGCAGACATTTTAAGAATGCGGTTTTCTGTGAAGACCTGCTGAGGAGGGAAAATAACTCCACTGTGCATCTCCTTTGTGTCCTCTGAAGAAATGATGCAAAAATAAACACCTTGACAAGTCCCACTCGTGAGCTCGGAGACCATTTTAAGCAAACGTGGATGTGACCATTACAGACCTGCTCTTGGGCCGTAAAAAAGAAGAAGAAAAAAAAAAAGATCAGGATGATCCTTTCATTTAAAAAATAGGATTAGGAAGAAGCATATGCAGTGGAATGGCAAAACAAGAGTTCACCTAAGGATGCTATGCATTAAGTTGTAGTCCTAGGAATAATAGTTTCTCTTTTTTTGTGTGTGTTTTTTGTTTAACTACGAGTTCCAAGTAAGTCTTTAAAGTCAAAAGAAATCAAGAAAGTCTTCATTGTGTTTTTATTCTCATCCTCGGTTAATTCTTTAGCCTTCTTCAGTTTAAGGATTTCTTAAGAGAGACGTGTGGACGTGATGATTCAATGGCTGAGAGGGGAGGGCAGGTAGGTTGGTAGGTGGATCGATGGGGGTCTTACTTCATCCGTCCCTGGCGTTCCTGCATGGACAGACAAAACAACACAACTTAAAATGGTGTAAAAACAAAAACTTTAAAAGAAAAATATGCCCAAGGTGGCACAAAAACCTCAGGTCAACCCGACAGCATATCATAATCGCTGGTGCGGGGCCAAAACCTCCAATGTCAACTCATCAAATTTGATTTGTATCGCACTTTTCAAGCATTAAAATGTTGACAGCAAGTGCTACAAATATAAAACCATTATTGGTCATTTGGTAAATGTTGTATTTTTTCACAAATCTGTACTATTGGTCAGTCCACACTAGGGATTGTCAAGGTATCTGTTCATGTCGGACAATGGATTGTATTTTTAAATGCTCAGCAAAGCTAGTGTAAAGGACATCAAGGGTGTGGTCACAAGTACCTTGATGCCGGTAGTGAAACGATACCACTGAGTTCAAAGATTAGTAAAAAGCATTCATGTCCACATTTCTTTAAAGACTATCTCCAAATGGAAAGCATGGCCCAGGAATATATTGTTTTAAACGTTCTTCCGTTAAAAGTGAAGCGTCTGTATAGTATGCGCAGGGTTCGAGGTGAATTTACCTGCAGCCTGTAATGACTCCTGCCGTTTGGGTTGCTGGGATATGGCTCGCTGCCTTGGACCTCCACCTGCCGCACAAACACACCAGGTGAAAAAAAAAGAAAAATTTACCGCACTGGTACACATTTTTAAACTTGATGCAAATGAGAAAAGCTTTAAGTACAGAGAAATGTTGGTGAATTTTAAGTAGGAAAACGTTATATTATAATAATAATAATATTGATGACGATAATGATAAAAATCAGGAATACATCATCTTCTAAAAACAAAACTATTCTTTGTACAAATTTAGGATAGGAGGAAGTTAGGAACCATACAATATTTTTTTATATGTATGTATATATGTATGTGTATATGTACTCGCATATACACACACACACACACACGCACACACATACATATATCTACATATACATATATATATATATATATATATATACACACATACATACATATATATACATACACATATATATATACATATATTCTGTAACATTCTTTTTACAGATATTCCATTTAATGCGAGGCTTTAATTGAACATTTGTACAACTGCAGAACTTCATGAGGGCAGTTTCTCATATGTTGCCATTCATAGGCAATTCAAAATGATCTTTGTTCAGCGAAACATGAATGGGCAATTTGCACTGGATGTCATTAGGTTGTAGAACTTGAAATGTTTAGTAGTTCAAATTGTGCTACTGTATTTACTTTAAGGCAGTGTTGTTTACCAGAAAATACAAAGGACGCTTTGTTTTCATTTGAAAAAACTTAAAACACTGCACACAATAGTGAAACATTAAAGGATACAAGGCTCTGTTGAGCATTACTTTGATACTAAGCTGGTGTCTCAAATCCACATCACGAGGCTGCCAGGTAGAAATATTGCAGGACAAACATAATACTACGATGTGAGCAGAACCATGGCACCTTGATTCATGTTAAGCTGATGACCAATGATTCAAAACATTAAACAATTCTTGCAAATGTTTTTCCCTTTTCATTTTGAGACGTATATTAATAGCGCAGTCATTTCTGTTTTCACTCAGGGAACACTTACCAGACTTGTACATACACAAATGTATACAACCGTTAAGGGAAACTACACCTCACAGAAAAATATCCACCCTATAGACTACATGGGGCTCACTTTCTGATGAAGCCGTTACCGCGGCAACAATGAAACCTGCATTTTTATCGGGAACAAAGTAGTTAAGAGTAAAGATTTCTATGAGAAACACTCATGGCCAGGCCGTTGGGAAAAAGAAGATGAAAAAAAAAAAAATCACGACAAAGATGCAAGTTCTTGTGTCTCGCGATGCCATTCTTATCCCAATGTGCAAACTCACTCATTGTGAACCTTATGGAACCTCAGAACA